>NW_010172437.1:0-48060 GCF_000695765.1 Mesitornis unicolor
GTCCCTTCCAACTCCTAAGATTCTGTGAAAAAGAAAACCAGCCTCAAAAGAGCAGCTAAAAAGGGATAAACAGTGCCCCTCTTGGACTCTTTTGGAAATAAGAGCAGTGCCTGGGTGCTAGAGAAGGCAGTTCTGGATTTCTGCAAGTCTTGCAAGACTTGAATTTGGGCCTTCTTGTCAATACCTTACTGACAAGGTTGCCATGTAGGAATTTTCTCCTCTTTACCCACACTGGCCCAGCCCCTCAGAGGCTTAGGTGCTGTCTGGCACTTGCCAAAGCGTGTTGTGGCTGTTCAGGGGGGAGAGGTTTTAGGCAGGACAGAGCTGAAGTCCGGTTAACTTAGGATCTCTCGGTGTGGGCACGATGCTGTTTTTGGAGAGGAAGGGATTGCATTGTGAGGCTATTTTATTAAAAACATGGATGAAGGGGGATTTCAGTTGACCCTGTGTGTTTTAGGGTATAAAGGCATTCTTTAGTTCTGGCTTCCTGTTCTTTCTAGATGGCATATCTGTAAGTTTTTCATTCATGAAATGTTCAAAAGCAGATCATAATTTTTTTTACTACTTTTGGAAATTGTTCAGATAAGTGTTATATCTCACTGTTTATTGTTCATGAAGTGTTTGTAACAGATTTCCTATCTGTTCAGATTTGCTACTCTTGCTTTATGGTTGGTCACCTTTACTTATCATTTCCTAGTATTTTTTTAAAGCAAACAGAAATCCCATCATGTGGCAGACTGGTAGCAATAGTAGTTTGTCATGCTGGTTTTTCTATTCTCTAAATTCTGCAACTCATTTTTATAAGCTACCTCTGTCTCTGCTGGAAATGAATTTAATTTAATCACAAAATGATTTTTCTTTTGATGATTGCATTCATCTTGGCAACCTGCCCCTAAATTCATTGTTCACAAACATTTGTATGCACTAAACTTTGGTTGCAGAAATCTACATAAACAAATCAAATTGAGATCAGATTTGTAATTTGAAAAATTCCCTACAAAAAGTTTTTTACGTTATTCAGTGACTTCTATTGACTGTTACACTACAAACAACTGCCTGTAGATTATTCAGCAGTGTAGAGGTAGGACAAGGCATTAAATTGAATACTTGAGAAGTGGGATGTACTTTCTCTGTCTGAATTTTATGGGCCTTGCTTTGATAGAATTGTTCTCAGAATATTTACTGTTCAAAAGCCACTTTTATTTCTAAATAGTATATAGCAATAACTGTGTACAAAAGAGCGCCATAATTTTTTGAGGACAGGGTTCAGGTGATGCTTGTCATAGCGATTTAAAGCCAAACAAAAGGGCTGGATAAAATAAAAAATGTGGTCATAGAATCATAGAATGGTTTGGGTTGGAAGGGACCTTTAAGGGTCATCTAGTCCAACCTTCCTGCAATGAGCAGGGACCTCTTCAAGTGGATCAGGTTGCTCAGAGCCCTGTCCAACCTGACCTTAAATGTTTCCAGGCGTGAGGCCTCTACCATCTCTCTGGGCAACCTGTGCCAGTGTTTCACCATGCTCATCGTAAAAAATTTCTTCCTTATATCCAGTCTAAATCTACCCACTTTGAGCTTAAATCCATTACCCCTTGTCTTATTGCAACAGGCCCCTCTTAAACTCTCTCCCCATCTTTCTTATAGGGCCCCTTTAAGTATTGAAAGGCCGCAATAAGGTCCTCCCGCAGTCTTCTCTTCTCCAGGCTGAACAACCGCAACTCTCTCAGCCTGTCTTGACAGGAGAGGTGTTTCAGTCCTCTGATCATTTTTATGGCCCTACTCTGGACGCGCACCAGCAAATCCATGTCTTTCTTGTGCTGAGGACTCCAGAGCTAGACGCAGTACTGCACGTGAGGTCTCACCAGAGTGGAGTAGAGGGGCAGAATCACCCCCCTCACCCACGGGCCACACTTCTTTTCATGTAGCCTAGGATGCGGTTGGTCTTCTGGGTTGTGAGTGCACATTGCTGGCTCATATCCAGCTTTTCAGCCACCAGTACCCCCAAGTCCTTCTCCACAGGGCTTCTCCCCAGTCTGTATTGATACTGGAGGTTACTGCTACCCAGGTGCAGGACCTTGCACTTGGCCTTCTTGAATCTCATAATGTCCACATGGGCCCACTTCTTCACCTTGTCCAGGTCCCTCTGCAGGGCATCCTGTCCCTCAGGTCTGTCCACCACACCACTCAACTTGGTGTTGTCTGCAAAACCGCTGAACATGCACACGATCCCACTGTCTGTGTCACTGATGAAGATACTAAACAGTATTAATCCCAGTATGGATTCCTGAGGGACACCACTTGTCACTGAAGAGGCGTGTAGATGGCCTTCCTTTACCAAGTTTTGTGCAATATCTACAAGGTATAAATACATGAAACTGTAAAATCTTAACTTTCCTATTTTGAGATTTTTCTGGGACATGACATTTTAGTGGCAGAATCCACTAAATAGAAGACATTTTTTTGATCTCTATTTTTAGCTTATTTATTTACAACTTGGCAGATTCCTACTCGAGAGGGGATAACCTGGGCCCTAGTGATTGGTTTTAACAACTGCATGTTTATGCACCGGTAAGTATCAGGAGGTCAGTCATAAAAACCTGTCAGTTTGTATTACTTCTCTGTTGACTTTCTATCAAAGCATCAAGGAGAGCTGCCATCTTTCTCTTCCTACTAGTGGGTAGTATGTCATGAATTAGATAAAATAAGCTGTTTTTTTCTTTTATTGGTGCAAAGTGTTCTCCCTTTGAGAACTGGAGAAAAAAAAATTAAATGTCCATTTATTTATTCTGTCACTGAAGCAGAGGTTCTGCTTTTGCGGGTGAAGGCAGTGGAAATAATGTACAAGACATGTTTCTTCTGGGCCTTTTAAAAAATGTGTTGGCAGTGCTCTTAGATGCTTGTGATATCTGGTGTTGAATTCTGATCAGGTATCCCCAAAGCAGATCTGTTGGAATATTAATGAACCGTTAATTTTTAAGTCGTATGCGACAGGGAATAGTGAAACTTGCATCGTTTTTCATATGTTCAGGTCACTTTCTTTTGATACCAACACTCAAATCAAAGAAACTGAAAGAGAAAAGATAATATCAAAGTTGATAGTGGTTTCTTCTGCTCTAAATGAGAAATTTGCACTCTGTTTAACACCCTGCCTCGAAGTGAGCTTCCAGTTATCTGATATTGATGGCCATGAGAATGAACATAAGCAATAATAACATAGGCAAGCCACTCAGTGCTTCTACCCAAAGCAGAGCCAGGCTCTGAAGGATCATGCAATTGGCTTAAATGTCATCCTGTCGAAGAAGAAAAAGAGTTTGGAATTCCCTTTATTCCCCTGCTTACGTTTAAATGCATTTTGTCACACTCAAGCTTCTCTGCAACCATGGCTACCATCAGGATAGGCTCCTGTTCTTAAGAAGTTCACACTTTAGTATCTATCTAGAGGACCTGAGAGCTTTGATTTCAAGTTAATTTTTTGATAGGACAAGCTGCAGAGTGCACAGTCTACAGCAGAAAAATAGGAGACCTAGTTATTCTACGCTTGTAGCAAGAAAGTGCATACCAAAGACTGATAATTTGAAATGTTAATCTACAAAGTTTGCTCCCATCACTACACCATGTAGAACAGAAACTGCTGTCTCACCTGGGGTAGACCCTTTAGGTTAAGAAGATATCCAGAATTATTTTGATCGTTATCTGTGTGGAAATTATTTTTATATTGAAACATGATATATAGAAGTCTCCTTAGAGGTATTTATGGTAGCAGTAGTAAAAGTGAAAAAATTGTATACCTGCTTGGCTTCATGTCATCATGGGGTAAGTTGCTTTTGTTTTTTTCTCTCTCAAAATCTAACAGATGTCCATCTTGGAAGTACAAAAGTACTTGATTAAATCTAAGTACATCTGGCGAGTGGACATTTTCTAGGAATGAATAAGGGAGTGTAGTCTTTCAAGTAAGAAACATCAATTCTTGGATCTATGGTGTCATGGTTTAATCCCAGCTGACAACTAAACCCCTCACAGCCACTTTCTCACTCTCCCCTGGTGGGATAGGGGAGATAATCAGAAGTGTAAAAGTGAGAAAACTTGTGAGTTTAGATAAAGACAGTTTAGTAGGTAAAGTGAAAGCTGTGCACAAGCAAAGCAAAGCAAGGAATTAGTTCACTACTCTCCATAGGCAGGCAGGTATTCAGCCATCTCCAGGAAAGCCGGGCTCCATCATGCATCACGGTTACTTGGGAAGACAAATGCCATCACTCTGAACATGCCCCTTGATTTTTCTTCCCCCAGCTTTATATGCAGAGCATGACGTCTTATGGTATGGGATATTCCTTTGTCCCAGCGGTGTCCCCGCCCAACTGCTTGTGCACCCCCAGCCTCCTTGCTGGTGGGGTGGTGGGAGAATCAGAAAAGGCCTTGACTCTGTGCAAGTGCTGGTCAACAATAACTAAAACATCCCTGTATTATCAACACTGTTTTCAGCACAAATTCAAACATCGCATCATGCCAGCTACTATGAAAAAAATTAACTCTATCCCAGCCAAAACCAGCACATATGGTTACTTCATACTGTACCACCTTTTCACCTTACATTTTTTAGGAGGCATTTATTATGCCTGACTGCTGTGCTTACTATCATAGGAACACTGTGGAACATTACGTCTTCTTTTATGTTTGCAAAGTGCTGCTCCTGATGGTCCAATAGGTTGGATATATCCCTGCAACGGTCTTGATTGTGAGACTCGTCCTGTACGAGGCAGAGGACACTTCTCTTTTCACATCCCATCCTGACCTTTGGGTCAGTTGGTATAGATCAACTGACAACCGGCAGGAGTGTATGTGTGCAGCACACTGTATAATACAGTTGAAAATATTAAGTATCTGCAGTTTCTAGGCCGTTTCCCTTGTGCAGTTTGGTATCACCTCCTTGCTACTACTAAGGAGTGCTTGGAATATTGGCAGACGGATGAGGAGAATAATGACAACGTAATCCTGCTTGTGGTCCCTTCAGATTAAGGTGTATGAGTATTTTCAGGGAGAGAAAGAGAGCTTTGATTTTGTTCTTGTTCTGTGAGTCCATTGAGACTTTAGGATGCGAAGGCCTGTGACTGTCAGCTCTCCAGTAGCGTTGAATCAAGTCAGAAGGAATTCAGTGCAGATCTGACCCCTGCCAGATGTTGAGCCTTACTGAACGAGAATGTTCACAGGAGTCTGAACAAGGAGCCACTTGCATAATACAAAGCATATTTGATCTTCAATACATTCCTTTGTCCTTGCTGATGTGCTGCTGGATACATGGTGGTCTCTGTGGTGACCTGGCATCCGATGGGCCTCTTGCAGCTTTCAGACCTCACACGCTGTGGAGATTATAAAATGTTCACATTGATTCTAGAGTGCCTCAGACCAGGCATAACTTAATGTATTATTTTAAAAGGCAGATGGTGTGATCCAGTAGACATTACTACAGGAGCTGAGAGTATCAACAAAAAATGAGTGTATGCACGTCTGTATTGGTGCATCTGCTTGTAGAAAAAAACTCTTCCAAATCATAGAATCATAGAATGGTTCAGGTTGAAAGGGACCTTAAAGCTTATCCAGTCCAGCCCCCCCTGCCATGGGCAGGGACACCTCCCACCAGACCAGGTTGCCCAAAGCCCTGTCCAACCTGGCCTTGAGCACTGCCAGGGAGGAGGCATCCACAACTTCCCTGGGAAACCTGTTCCAGTGTCTCACCACCCTCATAGTGAAGAATTTCTTCCTAACATCTACTCTAAGTCTACCCTCTTTCAGTTTAAACCCATTCCCCCTAGTTCTATCGCTACCTGCCCTTGTAAAAAGTCCCTCCCCAGTCTTCCTGTAGGACCCCTTCAGGAACTGGAAGAACTCTCGCAGTTGGTCCTCGTCGGAGAGATGCTCCAGCCCTCTGATCATCTTCATGGCCCTCAGAAAGTGGAACTGAGAAAGCAAGAGGGAGAGAAAAGAAATAATTTGTTCTAGAGCGGAGAGGTGACCCTTCAGTGTGGCATATAGAAATCAGGTGTGAAAGTCCAGCTGATTGTGAAGGAACTCATTTGGAGAAGGAGAATCCTAAGATGTTTGAACAGTCAGCACCTGAACCCAGCACCCTCAGACGCAGATCTGTGAGATTTTGATACAGCCTTTAGTTGAGGACTTAGAGAAAGATTCAGCTATGATCAATTTTGTATGCTCTGATTAAACATAATGCATAAAGATATGATCACATCTCACCGTGGTAGAAACCAAGCTGCTTGGCGTGGATCCATATGTTCCGGGCTGAGCTTGACATAAGCTTCCCATAGTCTAAGAAGACATTAGCACTGAATCATCTCTGATTTTCTGTCTCACTCTCAGATGGCAGCTCCTCTGGCAGTTACACATCCCCAGAAATGGGACTGCGTCGTTTCTTGGCTTTGTCAAGACTACTGCTACCTTCTCAGGCTCTTCAGTAGTCTGAACACAAATCTTCCAGAAAAAGCTCTGAAACTGCAGCTACTCTAGGTTCATGGCATTCTTGAGAAACACGTACTTAAAAGAAATGTAGGGTTCTGAACATGATTATTGCTTACTTTTGTTAGAAATGCACAGCTGTAGCAAAATGAACAAACAAACAAACAAACACCCCATAGCCCCACACTGTATACTTTTGTTAAGACATGAGGATTTAGATCTTTGAAAATAGATCCTAGCTGCCTGAGAAATGCATTCCTATATGTAGCCTCCTGAAGTTATTTCACTGTCCTCTGCAGCAATTCTGTGCATGATTCACCATGTTATGCAAAAATGTTGTATTCCCTAAAATAGTTTTCTGTGTTTGAGCTTTCTCCCAGACGTCATATTCTTGATGGTTTTAAAAGGTTGTATCAACACTGGTGTTTTTTGTTTAGGCTATGGCTACGCACCATGTCTGTAGATCCTGCTCCTTAAAGAAGTTGAGGAGGAAGGGAACTGCTTTTCCCAGGGCTTTGATTGCTCTTTGTTAGAAGATGCTTTCACCTGGAAGACAAAAAGGGTAAAAATCTACCTCAGCAGCCAGAGGTGTCACTCACTCGGGTCTCAGAGTAATGTGAAAGTTAAAAATCAGAAAGATTTAGGAAATCAGTCAGTTCTCTCAATGGAGATTGTTGGCTGGCATGAACATCCCAAGAAATTCCATTGTTTCCAAGCAAATTCACAAGCTTTCCGTGAGCAAGTTTTCCAAATTGTCACATGCATATGGTCCTTTTTAACACTGCTTTATATCCTACAAGTTTATATGAAGAAATTTGGAAAGCATTTGAAAACAGGGAAGGCCAAATGCCATCTACGGAAAGCTAAGAAATCTCAAGTGAATCAGTTTTACTGCTGATCTAACAGGTCCGCAGAGTCTGACGTGGTAGGCTGTAGTTCATAAGAGTCTGCTGCTCTGATGAAAAGATGTTTAAAATTTCATTAGATGTTTGTGGACCCAGAGGTGAGGCCCCAGTGGATTATCATATACAACATAAAGCTATTTTTTTGTTTGCTAGAAAAGGGATTAAATGCTGACCTGTTGTGATCTTCCGACTAGATCATATCAGGTCTCAGCTACAAGGATGACCTTAGTGGGTGATTTCCCTGACATATGTAGTTCACACTTGGCCTTGCTTACTTTGTTTAAATTTAGATTTATACATTTTTCATGTGCGAGCAATAGGGTAGCTAGTAACTAGACATTTTTAGTAAATAATTGCTCATGTTGCTACTAGTTGACTGACAGCAAATGAAATCCTACAAGGATTTTTATACATTTTGGTGGTGGTGATACAGCTAAGTGGCCACTTGGTAGGTGAGAGCTTTGTTTGTCTAGGGTTTTAGCATAATCATTAAATCACAGCTTTCTCTAATTGCTTCAGCTGCAGCCAAACTCAGTTGGATGGGATTCTGTAGCAAATGGAATTCTGTCACTTTCAATATCGGTGTTTGCTTTATTAAATAGCTTTTCTCTGGGGACCGGCGTAGACTTTTGGAGTTTTTGATTTGTTACAGTATGTAATAGCTGGCTTCTGTGAAGGAATTGTTCACCAAATGGCACTCTTATTATTACTACTGATGCCTTTTTGTTTTAAATGAGGTTGACAAGATGAGATATGTCATTTAGAAGAAAGCTGTACTTACTTTGCTCAGTGCAGACAGAGTTTTGAAAAGGAGCACATCTTGGCATACATAAATTCTCCCATTTCTTTGAAGTGAAAATTTGAAGTTAATAATTAAAACAAACACACAAAACCACTCTGTTATTACAGCCTCTGAGTTTCCCAATGTGTGTTTCATTCTCTCTCTATTTCCTTTAGTGCCTTTCAGGACAGAAACTAAATATCCTTTGATTTAGCAACCTTAACACCCTTGTCAGTGATCTGTTACACTGCTATACAATATTATAGCAGCAATAACAGTAAAAGTTTTGGTTCTAAGTAGGTTTTTTCAGTGTAAGCAAGTGATTCAGATGTCTCTATTTGAATCAGGGTTTTAATTTGCAAATGCAAATGCCAGTTTAAAAGTTCACTGCCCTGTGCTAATACTGCTTTTTCCCATCCAAACTTTTGTATACTGAGAATCTGTGAGCGTCTCAAACACAGCATATCCTTGCTTTGTCAGAGCAACCTGGACTCCTGCTTATTGCTACTTCATTGCTCAATCAGACTTGGCTGTCACATCCCCGTTAGTGTTATGTGCTTGAGGAGGGTATTGCTACATGACGGAAAGTGGGAGCGACCAAGTGATCTGATGGTAGCAGAATAATAGAATGAGAGATGGCAATATTTGATTTGTTGTCTTGACTTAGGATTTCCTTATATTCCAAATTTCTGAGGTTGTAGGAAGATACAGATGATCAGTTCTGCCTCTAGTTTAATCATATTTTGTAGAGGAATTTTTGTATCCAAATACAGGGTAAGGTAAAATACAGGACCTGAGGGACTTTATTGGCAACTGTGTCTAGAAGGGGAGTGAAGTTAGGAGTCCAGGCAAATAATCGCATTTTCTTCATTTAAAACATTTCATACTGGCAGAAATCTTTAACCAGTCCTCCAACTTCTGTCTGCCACTCGGAGCTTTTTATATGAAACAGCAGGAACCTGGCAGCCTGGAGATCTTTGAGCGTTGCGAGCAAAAAACTTGAACATCATTTATAGCTTTTTCTGCCAAGACTGTAAAAATCTAGACAAAGTAGATACGGTTGTTTCACCCAGCTTTTCACTTATGTTTGTCCTTCACTATGTAAGCTCCCAAAACCTCAGCCAGTTTTCTTCCTGAATTTTAAATTCTCAATAGGTATGTAGAATAGGATTTAGCTACCTAGCTTTATCCCTGTAAAAATTCCATGGCCAGACTGAGCTATTCTCTAGGCTCCCTCTACAGTCAGTGAAGAGGCAGATATCTCCAGGAGGCTTCTTATCTCATATGAATTTAGACAACTGTCTTGGGGGGATATGAATCCCAGCCCTGTTGTCACCCTCCAGCTTTGATTCAGCAAATGTAACAAGTTCCATTTCCATCCTGGGATTTGGAGCCTTGCACAGAATATTCCAGCATCTGATTTCCACTGAATTTAATGGAAAATGAATGCATAAGTCTATTAGGTTTGAAAATCTCAGCCTTAATGTTTGATTAAGTTTCAATGCACATGTGTTTCACTATCAAAAATTACAAGCGAAAATGTAGCTGTATTATTTTCAAAAACCTAAGCATCTGCCAACTTTATCTGATTAGTGGCCCAAGTGGCTGATACGGATGATACAAATTATGCTGTAGTGATGAAAACTGAAGCAAGTAAGTAGAGTCTAAAATATGGACTTAATAACTTAATACTCAGCGCTACCTTTTTTCTTATCTGTCTCTTAAGTAGCGTTTAGATTCTGAAACATACATTTAGTGCTGATAATATTTGTGGATAGAGTGACATTACCAGTTGACAAAAATGTCTGTGATTACTAATCCTAATGATTACAGAATGTATACAGGAATTAACATGAAATGTACTTTTGCTATACTAAAGAAATAATCCTTTAAACAAAATTCACAAGACTGGGGCTCTGAGATGAGTTGAATAAAAAAAATGAATGAACTTCTAAGGGACATAATTTGCAGGTGACTGTATTTCTCTTATGAAATTATTTGTTAATTCCCACAGTGGTTTTTTGCTTAAAGAATATGCATTTTTATTATTAATACATAACAAAGAACTTGATGCTTTACCCTTACTTCTTACCAGAATTTCTGTAAACTGACGTAATGTTTGCTTCTCTGCACTATGTGGAATAACACAGTGCTTTTACAATTTTGTTGTGTGATACCTGAACACCCAGAAGCACAGTTCTATTATTAAGCACTTAAATGCAGCCAAAAATACATAATTTAAAGTGTAGATGTGCTTGTAAATAGTAACAAAAGGGAGTGATTCCTTAAATACTTCCCTCTTGCTTGTTTTCTTTTTTCCTGGCTAGTTATTACTAAATTAAGCTTTGTGCACGAGATTACCTGTCCTTTGAAGGAGATGGGATATATGTTACACTGGATCTTCTCCACTTCATGTACCTTTCCAAGAGATCACAGCTCTTTGGTTAGACAGAGCTGTCTAACATTGTGATATGCTCTCACCTGGTTTGCAAAGCTTAATAGGAAGTCATAATCTTTAATTAATTTGACTTGCAAGCTAACAAATACATACTTAGATCCCAGTCCAGCAAAGCATTTAAGCATATCCTTAATTTTAAAAGTCTTTTTCTGAGTCTTAGCAAGACTTTTCTCAAAATCCTGTAGGGCAGAGGGCGTGTAAGTGTCATACATAGATATATCTCCTCACCTATATGTCTTTTCAACCCATATAAGCTTAGTTTATGATAAAATCAACTCTTCATTGCTGCATCGCTTAGCCCTGATACTTCTCCAAGAAGCTGGAATGTAGGTGGGAGCGTGGTTTGTCCTATCTGCGTTTCCTGGGCTGCTCAACTTGCACAAGAGATAAAAGCAGTCTGTTTTCTTAACTCAGCTGGAGAGATATTTCTTAGCCTGTTAGATCCTAGTTTAGGTTATGGTTGCTCAGAGGCAGGGACCTCAGAAGGTCCCAGCTTTGGACTTGTCTCTGATATGTGTGGTGCTCTCATTTAGACTTCAGTGAACAAGGAGGTGGTGAGAGTCCAGTGTGAAATGGAGGTGTCGAGCGCTGTCTTCATCGTGTTTCCCTTGTAGCATTTAGATGTTGTCAGTAATAATTTTACTTTAATAACTGATAAAGGCACTCATGTTCACTAAATTTTAAAGCATTGGGAGTTGGTGCAGTTGGGTAGCTGGACCTAGAGAGACTCTTTTACTAATGTTGCTGGGAATATGACTTTTTTTCCGTGCCCTAGTGACATATGATGATTGATGCTCTATATTCACTGATGGCAATACTAGTTATTGCCTTTTCATTGGGATAGATGGCATAGTAGCTTCCATTTACTCATATAGATGGAAGTAAACAAGGTAAAAAAGAAACCAGGTCAAAATGTCAGAATAAAATAGGAACATTCATATGACTGACGGTAGTACAATAGATAATAGACACACTTAATATTCCATCTCTATAAACTTTTCTCAAAGGCTGATGCTGTGGGATATTTTGTGGCAGAATAGAGAGGTGTAACCATGGTTCATTTTTGATAAACACAAAACCAAAGTCTGTGATTTGTCTGCAATGATCATGGACGGAGAATACTACTAAGGAAATCCATTACTGTTCCCAGCCAGCCAGACACATCCTCATGCCTATTGAAAAGAGGGCTGAAATTTAAAACAACTTTGAGTATGGATTTAGCATGCACTGTATATATACCAAGTCCAAACAGATGGATGGAAGTGTCTATTTCAGTTAACAACTGCACATGATTTAGTCGTTAATGCGCAGTCTTTTTGTTCACGCAGCCAGAATATAGGTGTTATCCAAAGAGACCAAGTGCAATCTTATCCCACGTACTTAAAAGGGCCAAAACAGCATCTTCTGCTAGTTATTGATAATATTGCTGGGAAACATCAAGGATGATGCCACGGTGGCTACAAGGAATTGGCAGTGGAATATGTCTTGAGCCCAGCTTCATTGCTCTTTTTTCCCCTTTCTTTCTCCAAGCCATTCTTGTGCACAAGTTCCAGGAGTGGAAATAATGAATTCAAATTAAGGAAGCAGGTGAAATGACACATTTCATAAATTAACTCCTTCTGCTCTGTACTGCTTACAATATAGTATTAAACTCAGCAATCTGTGTCTGTTTGTTGTGGACGAACACTGAAACATGCACAGAAGGAATATTAAAGGATTCATTTCTCTTTTGTCTGCAAGCTGCAGTAAAATTTAAACAATGACAAATAATAGGTTTGAGACCAGGCATTCTTCTTTGATTCTGTTCTGAGTGAACCAGATAGCTCTTTGCCGTATCCCTTCCTGACAACTTGTTAGCAAATCTCAGTAATTTTAAGGACTCCAATTTTAAAAGGATATCCAACTTAATATACAGGTAGCATCTGTGTAGACAGAAAAATTGGATGGCTTAGATGTAATGGAATAACTATACTTTCATAGCTATGAACTGATCTTGTGATTCTCAGACTAGTGAGCAGTTGCCACAACTCTAACAAAAATTCTCTAATTTGGGTATTCGTTAGTGGCCAAAAAACAAGGCAGAGGTCAGAGCCATCCTTTTAAACATAAGAAAAATGTTTCTCTTCCTCATTTCAGTGCCAGCATGTTTCAGTTAATCTGAACCCCTGCTATTATTTCCCAGTGTGGATTTACTATTTGAGAATCTAAGTGACGCTGTCTCAGAACAGTGCATTTGCAAAGCTGAGGTGTATGGCCACTACCATTACAGAACACTTGTTTTGCTGTGGTGATGCAGATACCCACATCCCTGGGCTCAGAGTACATCAAGAAAATGACATAAATCCATTTCCACATTTTGCAAAGCCTCTCTCTTTTTTTTTTTGTTTCTCCCATTTTTATCTGAAATCAAATAATTAATGTTTGATTTTCACAGTTCCCCATTCAGAAGATGAGCTGTTACTGCTTCCAGTGAATCTGTAGGAGTAGCTTTCTGTTCTGAGCTTTTCCCTGTAACTCCACTGTATACTTAAAGTTACTCCAGATTTACGTGAGAAGCAGAGATGTTGCCCCCATTTTGCACCCGTGTCAGTCTCTGGAAGGCAGCGTTGCTGTGGGGATTTCTTGCATGACGATATTCTGCCTTTTCAATAAAACAGAAACTTGGTGTTGTTTCTTTATTGTACAAACAGAGATAAGTTCCAAAGTGGAGTGTAAACAATAATTTAATTAATTATTAAGTAAGCTGAAGAAACTGATATGTTTTGGGCCTTGAGCAGAGTTTTGGCAAGAAGTTGCAAGTCTATAATGGAACAGAAAACTACATATGACCAAAGCCAAGTCTTAAAATCTTTCTGCCAGTTTTACTACACATTGTTTGAGAGATGGCATCCAGCCACACTAGTAAGTGAAATAAAAGCAAGCAACACCATTAAAACTGTGAATATGTGTGAAGTAACAAATGGAAGGAATGGACTTGGGTATTCCTGGCAGGGGGAGGGGAGCTGGAGTTTCTGTACAATACCACTTGCTGCAAGATGAAAGGTGTGTTTGATGCTATGTAGAGCATGCTTTTTGTTTAAGCTAAAGTAAATGAGACAGATAGAATAACTAATGTAAAAGCAATGGGAGTGGTCCTTGCAAAACCAGTCCTGAACAACCAGATTGGTCCTCTTTTTCTGGTGCTTTTAATAACTGCACAAAGTACCACATATTGCTAGCAAAGATGCACTGAATGTAAGATAGGTGTGCGTCTTCTTGTATCTATGTGATAACAGCCAGCCATTTGACTGTATGGGTTTCTCACATACTTACTGTACATGAGTATTCCACTCCTCCACTCTGTTCATAGTTTCCAAGAAAATCAATTTAAGACTCAAAATATCAGTATTCCATATAGAATTTATATAAATAGCAAAAATCCTCTATGCCAGATCATAAAAAACATTGTGCGTTGCAGGGCCAGACCTACAGATCAGTTCTCAAATGTCCAAATGTATAAAATTAAGATACATGGATCCCCATTAATTCGTTACTCCTGTGAAATTTATATCAGAACCTTCAATATGTTGGGTAGACTCAAGACAAGTCTAATTTAAAGCTAATGGGGAAAGTTATTGGTTCCTTGTATTCAGGCATTTTATTTTTAATGGTCTGTCAGTGTGCTCTGAGTATAAACATTAGTGTCAGAATATTTTTATGATACTTATCTTCTGAGTTTCATAATCTGTAATGGCTGTGCAGTTTTTACAGGTGTATTTAATGGCAAAATCTTATACTGAACAGCATTTTAAAAGCTCAAGCGTAGTTCGATTTGCTGGGAAAGGGAGGAGGGGGGGATACCATTCTCCCTTTGGGAGTTTCCCTGCACAGCATTCACTTGAAAGAATATGAGAAGCGCGTATGTTGCCAACAGGAGTGTGGACGTATAGAGTTCTGAAAATAGTGTCAATAGGGAAGGGTTGTAGGTGCCAGAAGAAAAATGTAAGCTCCCAAGAGCACTATCTCTTTTTATTTTTGCCTTGTCCAATGCCAAGCCACATAGGTTGATGTTTAAAATTCAGTTCTTCCCTGAAAAGTGATTATATTAAAAAAGGTCCTGTTTCAGAACAGATGTGTTCCCTGTGTATATTCAGGATCACATTTCTTTGTTTTCATGACTCTCTTTTTAATATACTATTTACACCTGTTGTTCGTGTGCAGCCCAAAGCGATGTGAGGGAGCAAACACAAATCCTCTTCTTGCTGGGTACAAGCCATGGAGCTGCCGCCATGGGGCAGCTCTCCCCGAGGCTCACAGGCAGCAGGACCTCCGCATCCCCACTTCTTGGGAACACGGTAGCTGTGCTCTGCGGCACTTTCCCCTCTGAAAGCACTAGCCTAGAAATCTGTAACAGCGGATTAGACCACTTAACCCGTGATGGCAGCAAACTGAGCCGATTATTACTTTTTCTGTCCTTGTTAGCCACCGAGGACAAGTGGTCGCTCTTCTTTACAGCAGTCTTTTCATATGGTTGAAGACTGTCATCATATTCCATGTGAGCTGCTTCTGTCTTATACTAAACATAGAGAAGTCCTTCTGCCTTAGTTTCTATGAGTGTTTGGCCTTGTTTTGTTTTCTTGTGTCTTTAAACTCAATGATTCCTGTTCTTGGCTAAATTTTTGAAGAATGGGTGGCCCAGACCTGGCCACAGTACTCTGAAAGTGGACGGATTATTCCAGTTCAAGTCTTTCCAGAGATGTGTTTGCTGGAGTGAAGGAGAACTATGTGTAAGACATTTCCCTTATTTCCAAGAGCAACAGATTGCTGACATATTTGCTTTATGGTCTGGACCATTTTCTAAAGTGCTGCCTGGCCAGTTATTCCCCATTTTGTTTTTGTGCTTTTGTCACTTCTCTTTATTGAATTTCATCCTCATTTCATATCATTTCTGCAATCTATCAAAATCATTTTGGATTCCAGTTCTGTCTTGCATCCTGCAAAGGTGTCTGCACCCTCTCTCAAGTGTGGTTTTGTGTACTGACTTTTTACATGAACTCCGTTCTGCTTCCAAGTCATTAAACAAAAATAAAGGAATTTGGAGAAAATGCCATAGGCTCAGTTGGCCTTGTATTCCAGTTGCAAGATCTATTTTGGTTCAGCTATCACCATCACAGGCAAGTAGAAAAGCCTCATTTGGCTTGCAGACTCTTAATCATGTAAGTGTGTAAGGTGTAAAGAAGAACCCAGCTTGACTCTCAGATCACACAGTGAACATGTGGGACTATTAGATGGAGGGGGAAAAAGAACATCATTGTACTTAGAATCTGATTACATTTGCCAAAGAAATCAGAGTCAAGAAAAAATATTGAAACCCTGGGATTCCATTTACTTGGAGACCCTATTCGGAGTTGAGCCATGCTTCAAATTACAAATAATACTGGGGGTGGAGGGGATCCGAGGGAACAATGGCGGTTGTGGCAGAAGACATTGTGCTGCTTGGGCAGATGGGTACAGCAGCGTGGCATCTTCACTTCTGACCCAGCTCACTCGCTGTCTCTACCCCCTCCTGTCCTTTGACCCATTCCTTAAGTTTCTTCTAATACAAAATATTTTTAAAGTATTATTTTTTCGTTATGTTTAGGCCATTATTTCAGTGTTTGAGCGTGTGAGTGCACTACGTGAAAGGGAGGTTGCCATGGTAATTTCTCATTATTGTTGAATAGAAAAATAATTACTCTGGCAAAATCCCCCGTAACCTGTCAGAGCATAAGTTAAAGATGCCTGGGGGCAGCCTTGCCTTCACCATTCCCTTTTTGTAAGAAGAAGGGGGTGATTTTATTATTCTTCTTTTTTTTTTGCAATAGCTGGATCCTTTTTCAGCTTGGCTAGGGGACACCTCATTTGGGTTTGTTCACCATTTGGCTGTGAGAGTAGTTGGGCCCACCTGTGACAAGGGTGGAGCAGAGTATTAATCAGCAGAGTGTATCCAGGCTTGACAGAGGATTTATATATTCTGTTAAGGTCTGGGATTTTCTGAGGGTGGGGTGTTGCATTTTCTGCTTCTCCTCCTTCATGACATAAAATATGCAAAAGCGTAAGATAAAGACCTTGGACAGTGTTCAAACTGCGACAGAGTCTGGATATTTCATCTGTCCAGGGAGGGAATCCACAGTAATTCCGTCTCCACATTTTTCTTGCCTTCAGACTTCTTGGAAGCAGGACTGAGTGCAAATATGTGTGGTTTTAAGGTGAGGCCCTGCACTTTCCTGGCTCTTCTCTCTTTCCCATGTGCATTTGCATCCTGACTATGCGATGCTCACCTTTTGCCTCCCATGTCATTGGATGCTGCATGAGTAGCTTCACTGATACTCAACCATAGTGAACAAGAACTGCAAACGTGGTATGTGACATAGCTTAAATCCTTCCCTACCCTCTTCCTGCCCTATGACAAGTGTGCACTCTTTTGGAAAATAGCAGAGAGCGGTAGCTTCTAATTACTTGTTGGACAGTACCCTCTCAGATGGGCCTATAATGTCACCCACCAGGTTGTCTTGAGTGGAGGAGGGTCTGTGGGCAGAGCTGTGTTGCTGGAAGCTGGTTGCTGGGTTTCTGTTGAGTACCTGTGTATATATATTCTGTCCTTACTGTTGTAAGTGACTCAGGTAGTCACTGCAGCGATGTTCGCATGTGGAAACACTCATCAGGTTTACACCAGCAAAAAGGAAAAAGCCGCAGCTGTCTGTGACAACCGATTTCTCAGACATGGGGAAAGTTCTGATACCTCTTTGTGTGACTGAATTTTGAGCAAGTACCACAAGGCTGTGCCACTTGTCTTGCTGTGTGGGATGAGCAAGGAAGTTGAATTACAGGCTCTGTCCAACCCAAGAAATCTCTCAGGGATCTCTGGTAGGAGCTGGAATTCTAAAACCTGGCCTTACCATTTCTCCATTGGATGCTTGGCAAAAATCAAAGTAAAGATGTGAGGCGGGAAAGATACCTCAGCAGTTTGGAGTGAGATCCAATAGTAACATCCTCAGGAAACACAGGAGCAGAACTAAAAAAATCCAGATAATTATTTCTTTGCATCTGTACATATAATGAGTATGATAGATGCATGTTTTGTCCTAAATCAGAATTTTATCTCATTTTTTTTCCTGTGAAGGTGACAACTGTTTTCTGGCTTAGTTACATATTACAGGTATTAACAGGCACTCAGTCCTCGCTGCACTGAATGAGCCTGACCTTGCACACAGGGAAGACAGCTGCCTTGAGTGGGATAGAGTGGCTCAGAGGAGTGCGACTGGGCCATCTTCAGCAGGGTATTTCCAACTTTGCTGCTGGTCCTGTGTGCTGCAAGTGATTCAAACCTCAGGGTCTCAAAGGAGCAGAAGAGACTGCACCACACATTTCAAATTCAGCTATTAAATAGATCCATAGCTTTTGAATGAAGCAGTTGATGGAGTCTGTTGTTGCCTGGCTTCTGTGAAAGCCCTTGCACGCTGGACCACTTACACAGGTGCTAGACATCGAAGTTTGGGTGCCTGGGGTTGATCACCTGGGTCTGAAAATGCCAGGTTCAAGTCTCTAAGCCAGCAGACCACCTGTAGTGGTGTATTGGTATATGCTTTACACCATACACCACATTAATAATCGTTATGATCTAGCTATGTGTATTGCTGTAAGTCTAAGTATACACAGATCATCTTAAAATACTGTTTTCACTTCTTGTATTACACTGAAAAGTAAAGATTTCTCACAATGATTACATGTAAGTAACTAGCTGGTATTTCATTAACCTGCAGTAGCATTGTATTTATATTAAGTGCATTGGAATGGAATGGCTATTATATTTAGTTTCTAAATAACTTTCTTGTCAACTCAGGCTGATAATTGGGTTATGTAGAATTATAGAATTAAGTATTGAGATTTTTTCATTGTTGAGAACAAGCATTTGAGATGCACAGCCCAGAAAATGAGGAGAGGGAAGTCATAATTGCTTTATTTGCAACTGATTCATAAAACTATTTTTAACATTTGAAGAAAAACATTTATTTATGAGAGTAAAATTTCTTACATGTTTAGTGTGCTCGATAAAATGAAAGACAGTTTTCTGTATAATAGGCTAAACACTTTAGCTTTTTTCTTAAATTAGAACTAGAGCTTTATCTAGGAAAATTAGTTTGAAATATCATACAGAGATCTACAAACCAAAATCATAGGCAAAGAAGTGCAAACTATGTGTGATCCTGTTGAATTTCTTTTGCAGAGGATGAACATATTTTCATTTTGCCTCCTATTAAGTGAATGATCTGTTGCTTCCTAGGATAGTGACAACCTCTGGTGGGATGCCTTTGCAACTGAATTTTTTGAAGATGATGCAACCTTAACCCTTTCATTTTGTTTGGAAGATGGACCAAAGCGATACAGTAAGAGATACATTTTTTGTTCTAATTTAAGCCTGAGTTTCTAAACACAGTTTATCTGTAAGAGACCGATGCAACCCTGGCAATGTCAAAGTCACTTGTTTGTATTCAGTGACCATCAAGTTCCATTAAAGAATTGCATGGGTCGGGAGTTTATTTTTTTCCAGAATTACTCTGAATTTTATTACATGAAAATAAATTATTTCCTAGTGGTGCAGGGCAAATAATAAAATATAATCTTTGGATTTTTTTAATTAATTTGCTTTGGCTATGCTTGCGCTCTTTGTTAATTTGGTTTCCACAAACGTTAGACTGTGGAGTCTTGTGGGCAAAACTGTTCACAGAAAGGGGACTTTGTAGCAAATTTCAGTATTGGTGCTTGAAGGGCTTCCAGATTTAAACAGGGATCGAAAAAACATACCAGAAGGTTTATATCCTTGCTGATGTAGATCATTACTATTCCATCAGCTGAGTGGATCTATGCCGTTTGCACACATTAAGGACCTGCCCTGGATATTGTCTGAACAGCAGTGGAAGTCTAGAATACTCTCAGTCAAGCACTAAATGAAAGCTCGAATAGAAGTAAAGCAGTGAATAAATCTGATGGCATTGGTATCCTTTGCCCACATACGCTGAGCAGGAAAAAGGGGTAAAATTCATGGAACAAATTGAAGTGAATAATTCACTCAGCTTTAGCACTAAGCAGCAGAGAGATAAGCAAACACTGAAAAACTGCATTGCCAATTGTTTCACTCCATTCAGAGTGACCCCTGCTTCACAGTGACAGCTTGTGCTCTCTGCTTAATGTTCTGAATCTTGTGAGGGTCTTAGTTTTCGTGAGAGTGACTGATTGTCAGTGTATCACTCACATACTTCTAATTCCTTTTATCAATTATCTCAGGTATTTATTTGACAAGTGTTACCTTCTCTTGGAGAAAAAATAACAGCCACTTTTAACACACGTTCTGGGATTAATGTTGACAGAATTACAGTTTCGTGCCTTTCAAAGCAAGTGATAACTCTGTAAAGGTCCTCAAATTACAGCCTATAGCAACGTTTGCAACAGCTGATCTGTCCTGATTAGGTTGAGTCAACTTGTCAGATATCAGATTTGCTACTTGTGTTATCAGTCCAGAAGGCACAGATACATCAGCAAAAAAGCAATTAATGTCCAGTTAGATCAGAGGGAGTTGTGTTTCTGGAAAACCGTGCTGCATATGAAAGAATTTGTCAAAGAGTGAAATATTCCTGTTGTCACAAATGCTTGATAATGGCTGTGCTATCTGTAACTGGGACAGTTTGGTGTGGGGCAGTACTGTTTCTTAACATTGTTGCTGATAAGCATGATTGAAAGATCAAGTTGTGGTGGGCATGTTTTTAAAAGCCACTAGCACACAGGATTTTTCCTCTGCTTTTAATTTCTGATGTCTGCACAAACTGTTGTTGCTTTTAGTGGTGGTGGTCTCAGCATCTGAAATTAGAGCCCAGCATAAAGGGCTTTTTCTGTTCATTCACACTTTCTTTCCTTCATTAGTAAAAATTTATGTAATTCTGAACTGCAGTATTAGTGATTCTTTCTGACACGGGCAGCATTCCTGTTTAGTGATACTCTAAAGAGCACACTTGAGTTGTTCCAGTCTGGGACTTCACTGCCATCTGGGCAGGCTTTGAGAGCAGGCTTGGAGGTGCCGGTTTGTCCAAGTCTCTGCTCGGGGACACCTCCAGCATTGCTTGGGGAGGGCACAGAGTGGAGGTTTTGTGTTAAAAGCAACCCTCACTTCCCACTGGGGAAGTTTTTATCCAAAAACATGTCCAGGAGTTGAGAACAGAGCAGTCCACTCCCCTGTGGGTGAAAACATCAGCAGAAAATCTCTTCTACCTATACCAGGTCCTCGCTGTGCCCAGAGACCTGATGGAGGTCTGTGTTTTACCCGCCCCAGCCACGTGTGTGCTCTGTTACGACTATGGAGTGTCTTGGCATCTCCCAAAGGCCAGAATGTTGCCCAATGCCTTTATTCCAAGTTAACAGGTGAAATCGTGGACCACTGGGCTGGCGCTTCTGTTGGATGAGCCAGAGTAGGAAGAGTAGCGGCAGCACCAAGTGTGGAGTTTTGGAAGAGATGAAGCAGAAGTGCCTGTTCTCCATCCGCGCTGTCTCCAGCAAGACACCTGCCTCCTGGCCTAGCGTGCATGCTCTTCAGTGTGTGGTGGGCGTTAAAAACACCAGAGCTGGCTGAGAGGGAAGAGGAAAGACAAATTGTTTGTTCTTACTCTTGCAGGCACAAACACAAATGAGGCAACCAAGACTAGGCGCTAGAAAAGAGCAATAGGCATCCTCTGAGAAGTCGTTTGTAGAGTTGATAGTGATGAAAGATGCCGACCTCTTGCCTTTGCTCCAGGATTCAGCTCAAAATTGCCTGCCTTTGTCTTGCTTCAGCCCATGAGAGTTTTGCTTATATCTCTGACACTGGTTGTGGCTGCCACCTCATTTTCTTTCCTTTTGACAGTGGTTTCCCTCTTTTGGGAACTAAAATGTTCTCTTCTGGAGCAAACAAATTCCAGAAAAAATCTTGTGTGTGTGAAAAGACAAATAGTTTTTTGTTGTCCGTGGCCACAATTTTTCTCTGGGTTATGGCAATTCCCAGACCTTTTCCCTTCTCAGGGTCTATCCAGATCTTACCTTAAGTCAACAGAGGTGAGGATGAACATGGTGTTTTGCCCCAGGCTCCTTCTTCAAAGCCCCCGAGAACATTGTGGGAGGCTGCTGAGAATTTGCATATTCTCTTTTGCCGTTCTCTAATCTTGACTGCAGTCCCCAAACTCTCTGGGGACTCATTTTCTCTGCTTGCTTTAAACTTTTCCTTTCCCTGGTTTCCTACCACAGCCCATTTCCCAGCAGGGTCTCTCTGCCCTCTGCTCTTACCTGGACAGCCCAATCCCACAGCCAATGTGAATGTTCAGAGGACGTGAAGGAGGCCTGTGAATCATTGTTTGTGTGTTACAAGATTTAAAAAAATACTACTTTTAATTGCCTCCCATTTATTTTAACTTTTAATATAAAGTTCTGTCCAAAAAAATGTAAGGGTTGTAAACTCACTTTTTTTTTGTCTCAGCAAACTAAGCTGCTTATGTAATTTGATGGCCCCAAACCGAAGCTTTATGAAAAACACCAAATATTTTTAGGGCTGCCTTTCACATTACCATGCTTTACAGCAATTACCATGCTTTACAGCACTCTTCTATACTGAGAAAAGCAGTTTCCTTCCCTTTGTTACTCTCACCATTGGGTCTCTGAGGCTTCTTCTAGATGATCAGCTCTGAGATTCCTTAAGTTGTACAGAAAAACAGATACGGGTCAAAGTGGGGGTTTTAAGTCACTGGGTTATGTTTGCTTTACTTGGCATGAGACAGCATTATGTACCCATACTGGAGTTAGCTTTAAATGTGCCTGTGTATCTGCATGGCACAGCATGTAAAGATACTTACTTATGCCCCGGGAAGAGCAGAGGTCTGTTAGTTCAGCGATCCACCAGTGCTAATTAATTTGATTGCCAGGTTTGTTAGACCTAGAGCAGTTATCTTTGCAGAGCACTATTCTGCTTCGGATAGATGTGCACTTGAAAGCCCAGCTCAACTTCTCATGCAGGGATTCTGTGTCAAACCTGAAATCACTGCTGTGCTCATCTTTGCAGCTCTTTTTGTCTTTCTTCAGTATTTTATTTCTGTAGATACAAGAACTTTACCTTCTGCAATTCTTCCTCCCTGGTACAGCATGCCAGAGAGAAGATACTGTCTTCTTTCAAAAATCTACTGAAAATGTATGTTTTTCTCCACTTGCTTATACCCCTCAGCTGGTCCTTTAGTCTGCTATTATCTGTGAACCTACTCATGTTACTAAATTCTATGTTAAAACTGAGTTTTAATGAGAAACGCTACAGAAAATAAAGACATATTTTGATGTAACAAAGGTATAAGTTATGTGTGTTTTCTCTAGTCTGGCTTTTTGGCTACAGTGAGACAGTGAGAAAGCTCACACACTCCAGCTCACACATCTTAAGACAGGGAAAGATTCCCAAAACCAAAGAGATGCTACCTGTTTTAAACTGCATTGAGTTGTATTCAACAGAAACTAAGAACTAAACCCATGAAATTAATTTTACACTGACGGCAAAAAGAAATTTGTCTTAATTTATTATGCCCTGATTTACTGGGTCAAGAAGTAAATAGGATTTAAACAAAAAAAGACAACACGCCTAATGGAGCGGATTTTTTCTTCCTGGTTGTGGATAAAACATATTCGTTTCCTTTTAAGAGCCTTCTATCCCTGTAAAAGAGTAAATACTAGACTCTGATCCATTGTTGCCCAGGTTCTTTGTTTCTTAGAGACAAAATATTTCCTGAACAGATAAGAGAAACAAGTTTGATTGGCAGCTCTTAGCAGAGCCTCATCAGCTGCTGTGCTGACAGCCTGGTGATGCGCACTGTGCTGATGTGGTGGGGACTGACAGCTGATTGACAGCCCAAGACTGTGGAGACAGGAAAGATGAAGCATGCTCAGTGAGAATAATGTGCAGTGTTTATGCAGCACTGCAGAGAAGAGGAGCCTGAAAGTTAACTCTTTCAGAACAAAGTGACACTGGAACGCATAATGGATGCAGTTGCCACTGTAAGGAAAATAAGAGCTTGTCTACGTTTCTCTTCTGTTCAGTAAATGCTCTCTATTCATGGAGGAGCTATACACTGTGAGGAGGCAAAAGCATGAGCTATCACATTTGTAGCTGTAAAAAAATTTCATGTGTGGTAGCTATGATGGAGCCCCCAAAATGGATTTATTTAAGCCTATGGATGTAGGATGTATTGAGAATTTCAAGCACTTTTTATGGGCTTCCATCACCCAATTTTATATGGCATTGCATAAAGTCACACAGCAGAAACTTCACAAGGAACAAGTTGAGCTCTTTTGCTCTGTGTATCCCTAGAAAAATACAGTGATTTCAGTTTTATTGTTGCTCTGAATCTGTAGCTGATAATTGAATGTGTATTTTGTGTTATAATTGCTATTGCAGTTTATGTTTGGAACGTACAATGTAACTATACTGTGCTTTGCATTTTATGCACTTATTATTCATTTGATGTATGAACCCTGCTTGATTTTTCTTCATTTCTTGATTTTTTGATAAGTGGAAAGTTAGAGGAACAGTTTTCTGGGCAACAGTTTCAGAGCACAGTGAACTTTGGACCAAATAGTAAAATCATCACTTTTAAAGTGCTTATCCAAGTTTCTCTGTGTGCATTTACAATATATTACATAGGTGTATCTTCGACTTTACTACAAATTATTTAGGCATACCCAGCGAGTGATCTGCAGCAGACTTTGCCCCTGTTTCTGATGTGTATGATAGGGGTAACTTTGCAGACCTTTGTGGGTATGCTTCTTACGAGCAGAAGCATAGTTTGGTAATAAGCAGGGAGAGTTCTCCACACATACCCACTTGCTTAGCTATTGTCAAAAAGATGATTTTGAGAGGCTAACATGCTACATTATCACCCAGGTTTCTATAAAACTGTTGTCTGGCTTCTCTCATGTAACTCTCACAGAGAAAATTAAATTTGCCAAGAGAAACAGATTGTAGTATTTCCAGGAACATGCTCGCTCTTTTTCCTTTCACTTTATTTTTTTTCTTCCCAGAGAAATCCCAGTCATTAAACACGATTTGAGCATTCAGGTACAGCTCAGTAAATTGGCCTAGCTTAGTAATTGAGACAGATTATTCTGTGTGACTGCCTGGTCTTGATCTTTATAAACCACTCCTCTAGTTTTGGGATTTTTTCAAAGTTTCTTGGCATACTTTCGAGTTTAATTTCAGAACATAGATGAAAATTTCATTAAAATTGGGTCTAGCAGGTCCACAAGTGCCTGTGGATCACCACTGGCACCTCCACCCCCCAGTTAATGATTTCTAATTGATAATTACTTCTTAAAATTGGTGTTTTATTGAGTTCTCAATCAAATTTACATATGCTCTATTAAAACTGTATATTACTAATTTGTAGTAAGACTATAAGCAATGCACTAGTAAGTCAAATGCATTACAGGTATCTAAGTGTATTACACCTATGCACTTATCTTTATCACCCAAACCTCTGTAATCTCATTGCAGAATAAAATGAGATGTGTTTGACAAGGCCTATTTTACATAAACCCATGTTGACTGGCATTAATTGCATCCCTTTCACTTCAGTCTTCATCAGTTAAATCCTGTGTGTTTTTTTTCACTATTTTGTCTGGATTGATATCAAGCCAGTGTATTATGTCATACGGCTACCTGGCTGTACTGTGTCCTTTCTTAAATATCAGCCCAACAGTAGTGTTTCTTTTTAATTCCCTCCATAGTTATTTTTTTTAAATTAATATTTTATAACATCAGATAGAAATGTGCAAAAGAAACTCTTAGAACTGCTAATTTTAAAACATTTACTCCTAATAGATACTCTTTAAGATCCTTCCTACCTGCTGATGGACTAGGAAGCACTTTTCATCTCAAGATCAACATTCTTTCCAAAAGTAGAACAAAAAAGCTTTTTGTGTATTGACATTAACAAATTTTCTATTGCTAAATTAGAGCAAGTTTTGAATAAAGTTCAAAGTCATTCTTATTTTCCCTAGTCCATAGAGTCATGGATTTTTCACTGATAATATCACTAATATTTTATTTTTCATAATGTGGTTTTTTTTACAGAATGCTTTCCTGTGTTTTCTCTTTGCTTTTACATTCTGTATTCATCGTAATTATCAGGTGCTTTTTCCTTGTAATGATTGCCTTCATTTTTCTACGAACTTTTTTTCCAAAGTTGTTTTTTTTCTCACAGTGTAGTTGTGTCTTTCAGCTATCTTATGAAGTCTGTTTAACAGATTCTTAATTTTTGTGCAGAGTTTATGCCCATATTTTGTCCCAGTCAGTTGAGCTTTGGTGAATCCAGCATTTTGAAGCACCAGCTGCATCTCTCCTGCTGATTGGGATTGCCTTTTCTTTGTCTGTACTGAATGCATGTTTTGGATGGCATTTGTACGGAAACATGTGGTCTGATTGGAGAGTGTCCAGAGGAAAGCAAAAGTCTTGAAAATAAGACCTACAGAAGAGAAGACATGGGAAAAAGGAGAGGGGAAAATGGGACATAATAACAGGACTTAGCAGAGGAAAGGTGTGTGTTGTGTTTCCATATCCATGAAGAGATACTGGCTTTAAATTGCATTTAAAAAGTACACTGAGGGGTTAGCTCCTACCTGTAAGAAAAATGAGGTGCTGGAACAGATTTCCTGGGGAAGCTGAGGAGTCTCCATCAGCCCAGGGGCTGTTTCTGATGGGCATCTCCGATGCCTGGGAGTCACAGGTGCCAAACCAAGCGGCAACTTTCAGCCCCCCGTTCAGTTTAGTCTGAGCCATCATAGCAAGTTCTGGAATGATTTTCTCATCTTGAGTGCTAAATTTTTTGTGATTAAAAGCACCCTACTATTTCTCATTTTTAGCAATCTGAATAATGTTTTTCTAATACTGCTGGCTATGCAAGACTTCCCGCACAAATCTTCCACCGATTTCCTTCAGAACATGCATTTTCCTTTTCCTCCATATTACTGACAGTTGCTGAAGGAGTAGTTCCTCCTGGTTCCTGATTTGCGATTAGCAGATCTGAATTAGACCTTCACCTCTGCTTGCTGCAGGCTGGTTAGTTAGCATAATATTCCTGCTCTTCTGAGTTACCGATATCTTTAAAATACAAACAGGCTGCTTTACTGTACAGTGCCAGCCATGTGCAACGTGTGTGTGCACACACAACCCTGGCTGGGTGCTCCATGGAAAGGTTTGTAGTGAAAACTGTCCTATCAACCTCTTCTTCATATGTTTTACACATAAAAACAATCTTTCAGATGTCTTACAAATGGGTGTCACACATGTTCTCTGCTTGTGACTGAGCATGACAGACAAATCGATGTCGGAGACCTCACGTCTGTGAAGTGATACCTGGAAAAGGGCTACTGAACTCCTAATGTGAATATTGCACAATTATATATAGCCCCTAATTGCAATGGCACACTCAAATCCCAGTCAATCAGATTGATTCTGCTGCTTTGTAAACAGATTAAGTGATAAACCCTCTCTGGGAGAAATCATAATATAATAGGACTTGATACCTTATTGGAGTTCAGGGTCCATTCAGTGAGCAGGAGGAATAAAGGCAAAATTAACATGAGAGAATCTCAGTGATTTATGGGCTTTTTCCCTGCCCAATACAAATAATCCCTTTGTTGTGGTTGGCTTTTGTTCACCCATTTAGTCCAGATTATGTAGCGTTCAGTTCTTTCTCTCTGCTGGAGACAATGTTAATAAAAGGATGGAAATCTATGCAAAATAATGGACATTAATAGCTTTTTACACCAAAATACTAAACAACTTTTCACTATTACAAACTCAGGGTAAATGATTTATTTGTTTCATAGTATGATGTCAGTTGTGAGGAACAGGTCAGTACTTTTTGTGTTTTGCTGAATAACTGGTAGGCAGATCAGTGTTTGGCTTCAGATGGTATCAGTACATTAAACAGAGATCGGTTTTGTTTTGAGTTTTTTAAATTAAGAAATAAAAGTGTTTCTATTCTACAGTATTTTAAAATATTTTTGATCTGTGGTTGTTATTACTTCAGCTTTTAAATGTATCAGGTGTTTTTTTATCAGGTCAGTGAATGTATGTTATGTTCTTCCGGAAACGTATTCTAACATAGTTACTGAGTTCATGTAAGAAACAAGACTCAGTCCCAATATTTATCCAAGTCTTGAATTATGTGTAACTTTCCCTTAGTAGTCAGAAAATATTTTTCTTCTGCATTTTTCATTTTATTTCTTTTCTTTTGTTACACTGATGCTCTCCCTTTTTCAGAAGTGAAACACCCCACTCTATGAATGACCTAATCAATACCGTAAAAAAAACTGGAAACATCGTGGCAGAACATATTTTCATGTTGCCATCTTGTTTCTAGACCAAAAAGAGGCATTTAGCCAAGTATAGTAGTTCTACCCACAACCATTGTAATCTATAATACTTTGGAGCGTATGAGTTGCCTGAAGGTATTGGAAACAAATTTCATTTCATGGAGCACTGAAGAACTAAACACTGGACCATCAGACTTTTTTATTCCCTTTTTGAATCCTCAGGTGTAGGTGAATCAGAATATCAATCCTAATGGGTTTGGGAGCTTTATGTATATTATGATAACTTTATAATAATTTAAAAATTCTGTATTGTGCATATGCACTTAACACTGCAGGTAGTGGTGTTGCAGTGCTTACGGCTCTAGGACAAGGCTTGTGGGCGCAGATGATCCTTTTTGAGTTCAGATAATAAGAAATTAATTGCAAAATAGTAGCTCTATCCACAATTTAATCTTGCATTTATGTACACACAAATGGAACACAGTCAAATACGCAAATATGCATCCTTATATACTGTTGGGTTTATTACACATATGTGCATGTTTGTGTTTACTGTACAAATAAAACTTTAATAGAAGTTCTACATTGTATTTCAGTGATGCAGTAGTGCTGTTCCACGTGATGCACCTTATTTTTAGGCACTAGGTATTTACTGTAGTGCAACATTTTTAAATGGCTTAGGAGAATACAATATGCAACATCACCAAAAATTATGGAATCTTTACAGAAATACATTTAAACTGGGTCAGCTGCAGCACCATGATTAGCAGAAATAGAGCCAAAAGCTGACTCTGGACACTGAGATACTGTTCCCAATTCCATATTGGAAGTTTCCTTGAATTAATGTAGTCATGATTTTTTTTTTTAAAGTCTGCTGTATATGAGAAGGCTGAGATATTATACAGTGGCTATCATTCTTTATCATATTGAATTCTGCACTCCTAATTATATTACCTTTAAAATGTTGCTGACATTTTGCTGTTCCACTATTCTGATCCATACAGGTTTTATACCATAGTATTTTAACTTCATTCTGGTGCTTATAGCAGCGTAAGCAGTACCTTGCGTTTCTTGGTTTTGCTCTCCTTGTTTTTGCAGAGAAGTGGGTTCTGTGGATTATATAGGATTTTTCAAAACAAATGCAGCCAGTGAATAGATGCTATTAGAAGTTTACATCAGACAGGATAGTTTATAAGAATATGTATTGGATTTGGAACAGAGTGACTGAGATTTGTGATATTCCTTTGGTTTTGTGGAGTTCAAACTACTCTTTTACTGAACTGCGGGGAATGTCCTGTCTTGTGAAGGACATGGTTTGGTGCCCAGCTCTGGCTGAACAGGAAGAAGTGGTAATCCAGGTCCAGTATTGCAGAGCTGCTCTTTTTTGAAGGATCGTAGCTCCAGGTCATCGAAAGTGAGAGTTGGTACCTTCATTATTTACTGCATGGGAAAGCCAAGAGAAGGAGCACAAGCTACCCCAGGCCATCTGCAGTGCTGCTGAGGAGATCATGCTGCAGTGCATGGAGTTACCTGCAGCCTTGTGGTCTCACTGCATAGGTCTGTTTTGTTGCTGTCACCCACCCAGGACGTGTGAATCATCATGCACTGCTTGAGAAAACATTATTGCTCACGGGTGCTGTCACATGCAGCTTAGCATTGGAGAAGAGTCTGGGTGATGTCTGTTCCCTGCCTCTACTCCAGAGTGACCTCCCCACTTGTAAGAGGGTTGCTTCAGCCAAAGGGCCTGCACCTTGACTGCAGTGTCTTTGAAGGTGTTGTTCCTTCATTACCAGTGTTGCCTTTTTCATACCATTCAGCTTGAAACAGCTGATTTTCATCTAAGACCTGGGCTAATCTTAGAAGTTTACCATTCTGGATCTAGTAGAGGATTGTGCAGAGAAGCACCAGTGGGCAGCTGTCTGCTCAGCAGCAGCTTTTGAGTCAACATCGTCTGTGCAGTTCACTGGCTTTCTGAGAGTAGATGTTGACCATTTTGTTGTATCTTTTAAAAATCCATTACTACTCCCATCTCCATTTGGCTATGAAAAAGGCTTTTATATACAATTTTATCTAGTCCAGAAATATTAGAATACTGTGTAATTCAATTTTATTTTTGTCTTTAATGTCTGGACCTGAATTAATAAGGCATTACTTTTCATCCTGATATCAATCTTGTTCCTTTCATTCAGATCCAAATTCCTTTGTAGTACATGATTTAATTCACTAAAATGAGGTAAAATGAAACCCTGGTCCAAGGAGCATAAAACTCACATATTTTTGGTGACACATGTGATAGCAGCAGCCTGCTGTATAACTGTTTGTGTTTCACTCCCCTTTTTCAGTCGCTCAGAGATTTTACAACTTTTTTCACGCTCAAGAACTGATATTATCTGTATTTGTTGCTCCCTTCCCCCCACCTTTCAGACTTGAGGAAAATCAGTTTATCTATTATTAAATGAGATTACAGAGATTAAAAATACACTTTTTGTCTATAAAAACAAGTCCCTATTATTTTTTTAAGCAATCCTGAACCTAAACTATCTTGGCATTCCCTTACTGAGGATCAGTGCTTTCTTTTGTGGCAAATTAGCTTTGATTTGACAGCTATTTTTGTTTCAAGATTGTACGCACACCAGCTTTTCTGCTGAGGCTTGGCTCTTAGGGACAGTTGCACATGCATGGCTAGCTATGCATCAAATTCTCTAATCCAAAGGGATGCTCCAGGTCATGGTTATTTAAAAAAAAAAAGTCCAGGCAAAGACATGTTGAACTAGAAGGTGGCCTTGCACCAATAAAATGTTTATCAGGTTGGAAAACAAAGGAGTATCTGCCCTTTCCAGAGCATTTGTATTCAATATTCTGCTTTTCTTCATCATGCATGCACAACTAAATTGATTGAATTGGTTAGTAGTTTTAGAATGAAAAGAAATAGAGGATATCTTCTACTGAGAGAAGGGTTTAACTTAGCTTCATAAAATGTGCATGACCTGTAATGTGAATTTGTGTATAGCTTGGGAACTGTATTATGGTAGGGAATAGGTGCTCAAGAAAATAGAAAGGGAACGTCTGGACAATACATTCCAAGTTGGTGACCCAGCATCTCCAGGAAGGTAGAGTTTGTACTGTCAGTGCTCTCAGGGGCAGCTTGTTGATTTAAGGTTATCATCTGTTGTGCTAGGAGCTGGAGACGACACTGACATTAGTAAGCAGTGCAGTGCAGTAGGAGAGGATCTGAAGAGCGAAACAGCTGGTGCTGAGGACATGCCAAAACGTGTTCTGCAAAGGTTGCCTTTGGACTGGGTTCAGTCCAGTCAAGTGAACTAAACGCCTGTTAATAGCTGGCGTGCACTAGGTGCATTCCTGGAGTCCATCTGATCCCTCTCTTGTGAAGGGAACCCAGTTTGTGAGCTTAGAGACCTCTCTACAGTGCAGAGCAAAGCAATGTGAATTTAGCTGTGGAGAAGGAACCCCTTTGTGATAATGCCTTCATTAGGCATCCTGCCAGGTGCAGTGTACGGCATCCTGGGTAAGAAAGTTGGTTTAATTTTACTTTTTATATCATAGATGGAATAACCCTCTGCTCTTCTCCCTTGCTTTCAAAAAAAAGCTTATTAGTCCTGGAGAAGTCTATTCTACATCTCCAGCACCCTTCCTGTTCATATGATAATGCTCTTCTCTGAAATGCATCTGATCTGACGGCAATTCCTCTTCCCCAAACACCTGCTTGGTTGTTTTCTTCCAGAGATGTGGAGAAGGTAAACTACACATCATGCTGCCTCCTACCCTTCTCACCTGCAGTCTTTGTAGAGTCTGCAGTGGTTAGCCAGGCTCGGCAGTAGCTGCTTTTTTCTGCTCCAGACCCACTTCTCCCATGCTGGGTTGAGCAACTGGCCCTTGCTGACAATCCTGGAGTGCTGTATGGAAACCCCATCACCCATGGTATGGGCTCATGTGTGTCCTTGGCATACGTTGAAAGCCAGTCTTACATCCCCAGAAGCCTTCTTCTGAAGCTTCTCTTCCTCCATCAATTCTCTGTAATAATAACAAAGATAAATAACCTATTTTCAATCTGTTGGTTTGATTCTACAGTGTAGGGCTCAGATAGAATATATAGAACTTCAGCTGCTCCTAGCAATAACTTTTTCAAAAGAACGTAACCAGTATGTCAGTAGAAATATTGTGGACTGCCAGGATGTCAGATTAGTATTAATATACCTTGATATGTCTCTCCATTGTAGAAAGGTGCACACACATATCTAGATTGTCATAAATTTGTATACTATCAAATTAATTTGTGCAAATATATGTGATCATGTAATTACAGTCTGCATTATTGCAATACAGATGTGCAGGGAAGCAGGATTAAGATTGTGCTGTCATCTTCAATTTGAGCATCCCTTGGCTTTTGGTGAAGCTTTTGCTGCAGCTACTTCTCTTGAAGCACTGCTGTCCTAAACCCAAATAAGTGGACTTGGTCACCTGCAGCATAGAAAAAAAAAGTATTAGGAATGGAAGTAATGTCCATGGGGAATGTTAGCTAGTACAGAAAATGGCAGTGTAGCTTCTTGGGAGAAGTGGTCAGTGAGTGCAGTGATACAAGTGCACACAGCAGAGCATGCTCTGGGCCTGGCCACCTCCAGTGCATCTCGCTACAAGAGAAAATGAAGTGTCCTGTAAAATGGCTAGCAAGGACCAGCCCTCTGCTTGCCTTCATCATTACAGAACTGCCACTTCTGGAGAAAAAGGACTGACCCAGGATTTAGACCTCCTTCTAGAGAGGATAATGTCAGTATTTGATTTTTACTTGTTTGTACAATGTATCATGAGGTAGTCATTCAATTTGCTCTAAGTTGAATGATTATTTAAAGACATTCTAGTATCTGCTGAATGTGCTAGTTAGTATGCAGAGAAAATAAACAAAAAATATTATTTACAGAGAGCATGTTAAAGCCATTTTTAAGCAAGGCTTTAATGAGATAATATTGACATGTAAGAATTTTCTGGCTTGCACGTCTTTCTCATTGAGTATTCCACTTCTGTCACTTCTTTTTTAAAGTAAGAGTTATTGCAATTGCACAGGATTTATAATTTGTCCTTATGGAACTGATACATCTACTCACCAGACCATGACACATTTCTTAAACCTGTTGATAGGATCTAAACTATAATTCAGTGTGCTTTGAATCTGCAAGCAAAAGTCAGCAGAATTGAAAGGGACAACTATGAGTCCTTTACCATGAAATTCTGAAACAGTCTAATATTAGAGAAAAAGAGCTGGGAGCCTGGATCAGACAGCTGTGTTACGATAGCGTGTGCAGCTTTTCATATACACATTACCATCTAATTTTCGTTCTCACTGAAGAACATTATAGATTTTTTGCAAGCTTTTCAAGTGCTTATGTCTTTCTCTTTTCCTTCTTTATACAACCATAGTCATACTCTGATTTTTTGTCACAGTTTTACTTTCTGAAAGATGATATTTGACAAGTCTCGCTAGTTTAGTTATAAAGGAAGGAAGCAGTGAGAAAATAGCATCCTAATATGCTCATTATATTCAAGTCAACATTGCTTGGGCAAAACAGTGCTCTTGGTTTATATTCACATGTCATACCTGTGCAATGATGAGGCAAAGGGGCAAAGACCAAAATTTTCAGAGACAGAGAATGTTTACAGTCATTTTTACAAGTGTTCATGTAAACTTCTCATGAATATATCCGTGACTGCCATTGTATACAGCCATTTGAAGGAAAGAAAAGTCGCTGATAAAAACATCATTCTATGCATTTAGGGTCTCACCATCATTTATAAAACTTACTAATGAAACTTAAACTTTTGCTTTTTCATTAAACAATTATTAGTGTTCTCAGGTTTCTGGCACAACCGACTTGGTAAAATGTCATGCATATATAGTTTTCCTATTTGAAAAGCAGCCTAGGAAAAGGAAAGATAAGATTTGATTGATTACATATGAGTAAACCTGCTATTTCACACAATGTAGATGAGCGTGTTTTATGCAAAAATATGAAAATGAATGGTTCTTCTGAAACAAAGATAGGCCAAAACATCAGAAATTATAAGAGTCTTTATGCAGGTTCACAGCAGTACAGTGGTTCTCTTTCATTTGATAATTACCTTGTTAAGCTAGTGTCCAGCCAGCTATGTATCTTTTGAAGGAAAATAATCTGCTCATTAATTCATAGCAGAGCTCCAGCACTCTTCATCAACATACAGGCCTAGAAATTTAACCAAGTTTTAGATTTTTTGGACTGAAGTAAGCAGCTCCTCCTCGGATATCCTCTTGATCATTCGCCACTCTCTTTTTCACTTTTTTATCTCTACTCTTATACTTCAAATTGTGCCATACTTAATTGCCTGTGTTTAGATGAGTTCTGCCCAGTGCTACATAAATGGCACAACTTCCTGTCTCAGTGCAAACCAAAGAGTATGTGATTTTTGTTTTGCCTGCTCATTTCCTCTCTAACTTTGTTAAAATAAAAAAAAGAACAATATATACTGCAATTTTAACTACTCATCTATTTTTCTGAGTAGAGACAGACGTTCACATTGCAGGGATGGCAGATAACACAGAAACTCTTTAACAAAACACGTAAAAGTTTCCTTGGATGATGTGAGAATTGCTACAGATCCTCAAAGGAAAGTTTCTTCCTTTCTTTGATATTTCAAATGTCGCTCAGACTTGCTTGGTGGGATTGTTGAAGGCTGTTGACAGACTTAGATCAGTGGATCCCTTTCTTAAAAGTTACATCCTCCAGAAGAAATCTGAGTCCCTGTTTCACACCTCAGATGCCTCGTGCTCACTAAGAATAGCACCAACCACATTTATCCTGTTGCTTAAATATAGACATCTATAAAGACAGCGGTAATGAATCTCAGCTAATATCCTGTTTTTTCTTACAGAGCTTTTGAATATATTCCTTCACTGTCACTGAAGAAGCTTTTACAATTTCTGTAATGTATTTCTCTTTCAAAACAGCAGAGAAACTTTCATCTGTCTGCCATCATTACTATTTACAATTACAGTGGCACTAAAGATGATCTTCCTCAAGTTTCCAATCCACAGTATTTTCTCAGGCACTTCAAAATTGCCAGAAGTTATTTCAGGGATAATACATTTAATATAGACTATTAAATCTGATGCCTTGAATTCCTCAAGACATGTCAGGAGCGACTCGAGCTCTTATTTGTTTTCCCACGGACCACATGAGAACATCCTTTTATTTGAAATCAACCAATTTTATCCATTGCCGAAAGTGCAATGGAAATTAGTTCTGGATGGCTGAAAGGTCATAAGATGGTTTGCAAAAGGTACATCTCAGCAGAGTGCTCCACCCAGTGCTCTAGACATGCTGCAGAGTAGGAAAGGCCAATTTTCCACTTAAAGGAAAAAAAAAAAAGGCATAGGGGGTGGGTAGTGGCGGTTCAAAGTCCTCCTTTGCTTTTACTTAACATGACATCTTAAGTAGTCGGTTCTTTTTTGACTTTGTATGGCAGTTGTCTGCCCAGTTCCCTCATATGCCTTCACATCCTGACCTTGTGTATAATCTGAGGACATGAAAGTGGGAGAGGGCAGGAAGGGGCTCTGGGCTGTTGGATCCCTCCCTGCGAAGGACTTATTACCCTTACCTGCTCCTAAACTGTCAGTGCATAGTACCATGCTACGTGACATCAAGAAGTGCCTTACTCCAACCTCTGGGATTGAGATGACTATAATTCCCATGTGGGTGGAAGCTGACTTGGCTTTAGAAACTGCTCCATGCCTCTTGGTGGGAAGAACCAGTAATTTGCTGATTCAGGAACATTTACAGGCAAGTGTTGAGCCTGCCTTCCTCTCACCACACATTTTTATGGTTACAGTTGCAAGGATCCCTGAAATGCTTTTGATAATTCACTTTGGATAAAACACTTCACTGTTAAATCCCACCCAACTGAGCCATCTGTCAGAAGGTATCTGGATTTATCTGGTTCAGGGGTTTTTTTGGTTTTTTCCTAATTTTGGTCAAAGTAAGAAATCTACAGGATTCAGTGTGGACCTTCTTTCCCTGTTCAAATAGCAATGCATTGCTATGCCGAATTTTACTCAAGACAGTCTGCCTTTCATTGAAAGTTTGGTCAGACTATGTTATTTCTTTTAAGCTTAGTGGTATATAGCGTTCATCAGTGCTATGTCTCTGTATACAGGAAAGTGTCTTTTGAAATTAAAAGGATGCCACACTGTAGAATCTCAGGAAATGTCATGGTCTACAAATTTGACACAGTTGGGAACAGTTTTCCTATTCTCTTTTCTGCAGTATTTGGACATCTGAGCTCCTCCAAGCTCCCTGTTACCTGCCACTTCAACCTCTGCTCTCCAGTGCATGAAAAGGGTCGGGAGAGCCCCTACCATGGGACCAAATTCTTCTTCCAGCTGGAGATAGAGGGTCGCTGCTGGGGCTGCCAGGGAAACGGGACCTGAGACCCTGAGGGGCACTTGGTACTGGGGAGAATGAAGGGTTGTAAGAGATGATAATTTCTGCTGCCGGGGTAAGCACTGGAGAAGGAGGTAGGAGAAAAACTGGTCCCAAATACTTATTTTTGTGTGTTTATTTCTCAGATGTGCTTGAGACTCAGTATTTGGCTTATAGAAGATGTGCAGAGAAACCTAGCACCTGAAAAACACAGTGATCCTCCCCAGACTTTTGTGTTGGATTTTTTTTTAAGTGAACATCAAGATGGATTTTTTTCTTCATGTCATTTTTGAGTGTTCTGAGGTCTTATATCTTGTGACAGGCAACACAGTGAGCTGGATAAGTAGTATTCTAAAAACTCTGAAAATCATGAGTCCAAGATGAATTGTCTTACTTTAGTTATGTACAGATCCTAGGAACAAAACACAAATCCTCTGAGTTATAATTCCTGAACTTTCACTACAAAATCAGATTTTTTTATTTTGATCGCCCTTCCTAAAGCTTTGGACAAGATGCTGCCTAGTTAGAAAATTATTTCTGTAGTTAACCTCTTCTTTTACTATTATTTATTTATTTTAATTTTCTGCTATTGCTACCTTTGCCACATTTTGACTCATTTTGGAGGGAAGGCACTGAAATAGCATGGGAACTGCTGTTCTGTCAGGATCCGGAAAATTGCCAAATACCATGCTAAGTTACTTATCATCCTAAAAGTTCCAATCTGATTTTAAGATCAGAGTCAATGAGGTCTAGCTACGTAACCAAAAGACAGCCTGCGTAATCTAAACTGGACCTCTTGTGAGTTGTAGATCACCATTAAACGCAAAGCAGATATTTTTATTTTGCTCTAAGTCTTGCTTGAGGTCAGAGAAGAATTCATGGAACTTGCACAGGAAAAAATCTCTCTTCCACATTGGCATCATTAATCCTACATTTTCTACAGCAAAATACAAATTAATTTTATGTAGCGCAGAGCTAAAAATCAAAGGTAGTAAAACTTGCAGGTTACTTCTAATCTTCTACGATGTGTCTGACTGCATCATATTATCAATGGAGAAAAGACAGTTTCCATTTCAGCACACTGTCTTTGTCAACTTTTTATCATATAACCTCCTATTTTTATGAGGCAAATTACCATGCTCTCACGTATTTTGTCTCTGCCACTTTTATCATCCCAGAGGTGAGAAATTCTGTACTCAGTGATTCCTGTCCCGTAGCTGTTCTGAGAATTTGTGCTTTTACATACTTTTCTTGTGAGATTTTTCTTCTTTAATTCATAACTAAAAGCTACTGTAGAAACTACTGTGCAAATGATGCATTGTGTATGCTAAATAAAGCTGCTGCCTTCTGCTATGATTTGTGACAAGAATTTACACCACAACAAGTAGAGAAGGTCTAAGGGATAAAGCAGGCAAAGAATCAAAGTCTTGTCAACTCAGATCATGACAGTTAATTCCGGTAAGATTTGTTCTGTTGGACAAGATCAGATGTCTTCTTTGACTGCCCATCGTAAACACTGCAGCACATGGGAGAAGGGTATCTGACAGCTCAAACTGCCATGTTTCCACGTGCACAGGTACTGGGAGTTTTCAGGCTCATCAGAGTTATCTTCTGCACAAATAGACTGTGAAGACTTTCTAGTTGACCCTCTCACAAATGGGAGTCTATCTGACTCTTAGATGGAATTAGATGATGATTAGATTTTGGTCATCGTGTTTGCAATGAAATATTTGTTTTGCAACACCAGTCCTACCTATGTTTGTCCTGTTTCTTGTATCTGCATTCCTGTATTCCTTGTATTCCTTGTATCTGCAGTAATAACTGAGGCAGTGCTTTAGCATTAGTCCGCGAAGGTGATGACAGGTTTCAACAATAGGTTTCATGGACAACAGCTTTCAACAAGAGGGTCCTAGAATATATTCTAGAATGTGTTTTTAAGGCCTTAAAAATTGCCCTCATTTTCAAAGTTCCAAAACACCTGATTTTCCACAAAGTCAGTGAGTTACTTGCATGGTTGAGAGGGGGAATGGCATAGGCACACAGAGGAGAGAAATGCTGCATGCATGCGCCAAGCTCATGTGAGGTTAGGTGGCTGTTACCACCAGTGCAGTTGAAAATGCAGACCTGAATATCAAGGCACATTTTAAGAGCAAATCTGTGCCACAGACAAAGCTTGTCATGCAAATAGCCAGCATTTTCACCATTAAGGGTTTTAGCATCCAGGATATCTTTGGTCTATATTTCTGTTTCTTACAGGTGAGAAAGCCTTTTAAAGGCAGAAGATAAATGCTGGTGTCTCTCTCCATTATTAAATGTCTGATAGAAAAGGGCAGTGCTTGTTCAATCGCATGGCAGTTGTACATTGGATTTGTGAGCCTAAACTGCTAGTGATTCATAGCTGTCTCATTTTGGATAGGAGAGGTAACCTGTTAGGTCCTTGTGAAAGACTGAGCCTCTTCCATACCACTTCTTCATTCATATATTTTTGGATAGTAGTGACAGGCTGTGTAGACTGCATCATCTTGTCTATGTCTGTCATTTGCCTTGTAACTGTTAGGTATCCAAATAAATATATGGTTAAGGAAATATGATTGAATGAATTATACAATAATTTTATTAGCTGACACAAAAATCAACTTCTGCACTTTTTTTCCCTAGAGAAATACCGTGACATTTGTGTAGATGTGAATTAAAAATGCCATATAGATAGAGCCTGGACTTCTGAACTCTGTTGAAAATGGAATATATATAGCTGTCAAAAACAGTAACAAAAAACTAGGCAGTGAGGAGGCAGATCTGTCATTCAGACTGATTGGGCTTACATACATTCACCACTTTCTGTATCTTGCACTGTGCAGCATTTGATTGTCCAGATGGCTTTTACCAACCGTTCAACTGACAGAAGTCCATTGAAAACTGGCCTAACGGTGTGTGAATTACCTTGCTATGATTCCTCAGCAATCATGGGCGGCTGTTAAAGGCTGAATCGGATCCACCTCTGTGCTCAAGTCAGACTAAGCAGGTGTTACTTCTGGTTTTATTTGTTTTATCTGATTATTCATTTAATAGAAATTGCCAGATAAAAAACCCTGACAACTACATTTAGCTAAAGAGGGAGGAATTTGCTGTAATACAGTGTTTACGCCTTCCCTAATGTCAGTTTTGTTTGCATTCCTTCAAAATACATATCTGAGTTCAATTAAGTTTAGTTTTCTCAAACAGCTAGTTGTCTGTGCCGCTTCTGAAGCAAGACAGGCTTGAGTCTTTGCTTTATGTATTCTGACATCCAAAAAAACAGACAAAAAATGATCAGAGAAAATTGGAAAGGAAGGACCTGATTTACAGAAGGAAGTTCTACAGATGTAAATTACTTCAAGTAGATTTTATTTTGATATTTCATAATTCCCAAACTGTGACTACTTCTAAAGTGCTGTTCCTGCCATTTACCAGCACTTAAAATTCTGTGAAGAACAAAGACGTTTTGCATTAGTAGATTCATCTCCATTTCTTTGTCCTTTCCTGATTTCAAGATCAGCCACTGCTGTTCTCTCACCCTGCTCCCTACTATGTAAAATGTCGACTGCCTTCGTGTAAAAGGTGAGGCTCTTAATATGTGGTTAAATTGATAGAAACAAGGTAGCATAGTGCATGCCATGTTACACGAGTTAAAAATCACGCATGAGAAGAAATGCACACAGCATTGGACCACAGAGCCACAGCTATGAGTGTAAGGCTCACTGTGCTCAAGCCCGCATTGAAGAAGCACCTCTTTCCATTCTGCAGCAGTCAGAAATGTGTGTATTAAATTAAGTGCTATATTTCTGTTCCTTATTCCTTGCATATGTGTGTGTGTGTGTATATTTTCATTAGTTTAAAATCATAACTTATGTCTGCAGTTTTATTTATAAAGCAAAGTCTCTGAATGGGCAAAGTTTTAATGTCCACAGTATGAAGAGGGACATTTAAACCTCTCAGCACTCCTTAAGCTGTAAGTCAGTCTTTGGCTCAAGTCTGTACAAATCACATTGAAATTGGGGAATGCGATGACTGATAATTTTATATTTTAAGAAGAATTTCAGCCTATGGGGAAATGTTCCCATTTAAAAGACTGAGGTCTAGGAAGTGGGACCTGCATCTGATCTCACGTTGGTTTCCCGGTGCTGTTACTCAGTGGCTTGGGCAAGTTGCAAGACTAGATTTACACCCGTGTGAAATTATTATTAGTCCTTTCATGCCTCAGTCTAAGCTTGGTTGTCTAGAGTAGATTTCGGAAGTTGTGGATGCCCCCTCCCTGGAAGTGTTCAAGGCCAGGTTGGACAGGGGTTTGAGCAACCTCATTTAGTGGGAGGTGTCCCTGCCTATGGCAGGGGGGTGTTGGACTGGATGATCTTTAAGGTCCCTTCCAACCCAAACCATTCTATGATTTGGATATGTCTAAATTAGATAATAAAACTTGTTCTGTTTTCCTGGCACAACTGGCAAGGAACTGGAACTGGAGAGCATCTCAGTTGATACCTGAATCCCAAGCAAATCGCAGTGCCTGCTAGGATAGCTCAGGCATCAGTTTAGCATCTGTGACCACTTCTTTTGTTCTGGGTTACACATGGGGATATGGGTTATCTACAAAAAATGGCACAAGCGTCCACTTGCTATCAAACCAGGTACTGTAGTTCATTTTGCGAGGTCTCAGAAATAGATTATGTGAGTGCAAATATTTGTCAAAACTAGTCTTGGCTATTCACTGATTTTAAACAATTGGATGACTGTCATACTGCTTCCCTAGGTGCTAAAAATCAATGATAATGCCAGACTATTTCATTCATTGTTATTTTAGAAAATCCCTAATCAAAACAAGTATAAGTGCTGATGTGTGCTCAGTGGTAAAGTTTTGTGTGTTCCTTGGAAAGATGATATTCCCTGGAGAGAGAGGAAAGGATTAGAAATGATAACCACTTTTTAAATACATCAGCTTGCTCATGTGTGTGGTGTTTTTTATCAGCTTTACAGCAAAAGCTTCATTTGATTTGTGCAGGGATGTGGATAATAAGGAGAGAGGCCAGCGAGCTGATTTTTATAGTCTGTTTGTAGCTTAAACAAAGATCTGGGATTTTGCGGATAAAGACCAACTGAAATACAGCAGATTATGCAGCTTTGGTTTTTTCCAAAGATTTGTTAATTTTTCCCCCGCACAGCCTGATTTTCATGTGTCCACTCCACATGAAAACAGAGGGTTTTAAAACAGTATTTGTGGCAGGACTTCTTCAAATCTTGCTCCTTGACTGTGGCCGATTCTTTGTAGTCAGGAATGTGCCTTGCTTAGGCACTGTTGCGTTTGTGATAAACAGGAATTGAACTTGGACTGCCATGATATTAGCAGATGTGGCTCTCACTGCTAAAATGCCACTGTTCTGGATAAAATCCTTGCAGTCAAACAAGAGGTGGAGCAAGCTGCCATCTTCACCAGAGGGTGAATGTAAGTCAGTGGCGTGGTTCCAGTTTTTCTGTGAGACAGTTCGAAAGCTTGATGAAAACTGTGCTGCCTTGTCTCCTGTACAGGTGTGGCATACACAGCCCTGCCAACACATTTCTCAGTGCAGGCAGAAGTAGTATTTTCCCTTTCTTAATTTAATTTCTGGTGAGCATTATATACTTTATGCTTAGGTTAGGATCACTTGAATGCAAAGTGTCTTCTGGATGCTGAGAGCTGAGTGAGAATTGCTGTTAAAGTCCAGGACTGCGGCTCCTGCGGACTGCAGTTCACAGCTTGCTTTCTTGTGAAGCTGAACAAGATATGTTCACAACAGAGCAGGGACCTCCTGCATTGGACATTAGCTGGAAGTGCAAAGAACCAGATAAATAAAAATATCATAGAGATGCTCTGTGTGAAAGTATCTGTTATTTTTAAATGCATAGCAGAAAGATGGGCAAGTGCAAGGCAGAGCGGCAGGACAAGACATTATTTTAGCAGCACTGCTTGCTTGCTTATTCTGATGAAGTCTTTTTGTCCAGTATTGGAAGACATGGATGCTTTTAAAATTCATTTTTAGCTTGATCTAGAATTTAGCTTCTTTCAGAACCTGAGATAGAGATGTTGGTCCCATTTATTTTTAAATTCCAAAGGAAAGAAATATAGGAATAAAATCACATTTCCCTGCAGCACTTGGAAAGCAACTAGTAGTTCATCCACCAGGTACATGACCACCTGGAAATTCAGTTGACTAAGAATTGACTAAACAAAGCTGAGTCTGCTGGGAATATTTCCATTGTAGAGAAAGCTGCAAGGAGTAACGCAGCAGCGTTCTTACAGGCAGTGTGATATGATGGACAGAGCTCTGGCACAGCTCTGGGAGGACCATGGGGAAACATGGGTCCCAACTCCTGTCATTCAAGTAAAGCAATGCTTTTGACTTATGTGTTTTAATTTTTCCAATGCATGGTTTATATACTTTACATTTTCAGTGAGCCATCCTTTTTTTTTCCCTTTAAGCAGGAAATAGCAAATTGAAAGAGGTGGCACAGGCAAAATGAAGCACTCTTAAATAAACTAGAGCTACTTGTAGGAAGATTGAACCAGCTGTCGGTGACTTAGAACAGCTAAGGGAAGGGAGCTGAGTTTGCTCTTAATAGCTAGACTGTCCCTCATTTTAGAAGACTGCTAGATATTTTCAGCTTATGTTTGCAAATTTGCCATCTTTGCTGTAGTCTTATCATATCTCATGTAGAACTGACGCCCTGATGAGAGATTTCTGAGAACAGCTCAGCCTTAGTGATCAATTACTGCATATTCAATCTGTAAAGCACTTCGGGTTCTTACTGAGGTTAAGATGCTGTCCTAGTTTTCCAGTACTAAGGGTCAAGCTCTGATGTTAGTCCTCATATTAGCTGGTACCTAATCCTGTATCAACTTCACTGGGGATGTGTGTTGAATGCAATATTGTTAAACGTGAGTTAAGGTAGCTAATGTATTTCTCAAAAGAATACATATCAGTGTATAGTAGATATGGTTAAAAAAACAATGCCTTTTATAAAATCATTGGCTACACATGAAGAGGAAAATCTCAAAAAATAATGTTCAGAGCTTTCAGTAAAACAGCTGCTAAGGCCTCCACTTCCAAACCATCAGTAAGAGTGTTGTATTTTGTGGTGTGCTTTTGAATGGTAACAGGCTGTGAGTTTAGATCATGTTCAGTTCCTGTGCAGGTATCTGGCTACAAAACACTGTTCCTGATGACTGCTTTTTATTTTACTGATTTTGAAAGGACTGAAGCAGTGGGGTTGCTGTTGAGGGACTGCCAGCCAACTGCCATCCTCAATTATATCTGGCCTTCTTCAGCTTCAGTAGGGTAAAGTCACAAAGTCCCTTTCAGAGCCTTTTTTGCTCTACAGGAAATGTCATGTTTAAAGTATAGTAGTGCATCTATATTGAAGTGTTCAGTTATGGGGCAAAACATTGCTAAGGGAGGTAAATTTGGTCTCGGGGAAGCAGACGAAATAGAAAGCAAGCTAAGAGTCTCCAGTATAAATGAAGGAATTAGTAACAAAAGGATAATTGTATTTGTGTGATACAAACCCTATGTCACTGTGACTTTCATTCAGCTGGACATTGAAATTCAGGATCAGGTTATGCTGGATACACAAAGGCATATTTTGAGGACTTGATCCAAAGGGAAAAGCTTCCAGTGGGACTAGCTCCATCCCCTGCAGCCCTAGACTGGGCAGGGGTTGGGATGGCCACATTCACACCTTAGGACCCAAAGCAGAAGTGTGCTACAGAGCTCAGTGTTTCCTTTTTTTTTTTTTCTTGTGAAGCATTGGCCAGTATGGGGTTTTAAACTGTCCCCGCCACAGGGGGTGAGGAACCCCATGCTCCAGGCAAGGACATTGGCCCTGTGACACAAAGTCTTTAGGTCAGCGCCAGGGGGAATTAATTACCAGCGATTGAGCCTTGCTGGTAGCCAGAAGATCTCCACATAGCTGCGTCCCGTTTTTTAGGAAGTGAGTTATCTTGGCTTAGCTCAGGATGTTTACTTCATTAGAGGCCTTTGAACGTACCTGCATGCATGCTTCTGCCTGTGGAACGACCACTCAGCGTGCTCAGGCCTCGCTGTGTAACCAGAAGCAGAGAATGCCCTGAAGTTGAGTAGCAGTGACAATTCTCAGTCCTCTGCATTTCCCAAGTGCTGCTTCCAACAGTGCCAGTCAGCGGGAAATTATTTCTGTGTCTTTCCGTCTTGTTTCGTGCGTTCCATTGATCTGCTCAGCCCTTCAGAAATGGTAGAAACATGACCTTTCCCATGAATTTTTAACATAAGGGTCCTTATCTTGCAAATTCGTCTGCCTCTGCGCACTCTAGAGGATTAAAGGCAGAGCAGCTTGGTAGGGTAGCAACGTTTGTTAGCAGAGATCATCCTGAATCTGGCAGAACTCAAGCCTAAATAGTTTCTGATTCTTTTCAAAATGCTCAACAATTTTAGGATTTTTCTGTTTTAAATATATTAAACAGAATCAATTTTTAACCTGTGCTTTAAATTAACTTTCTGACCATATAGCTGTAATTTCAACCTGTCTTTCTTAGTTTATAAATTTAATTATTAATGCTTCAGTTTACAGTTTGGAATAAGATTTTATTATGTTCTATTACTGTACATAAATTATATTAAAGTTAAATGTTTTAACACACATTTATAGTTGGAAACAATCTCTGTTATTGTGAGATTGTTTAGAAATAAATACAAGTGAATTTTATCTGTTGTGAAAATAGTCTGTCATTGTTAAAAAGAACTTCTATTATACACATATTATTTACTATTATTTAAATTAAAAAGAGCAATTTATTTACATTACAAACTGTAAATTTAATTTACTGTAAAACAGTTAAATTATAGCATTTGCAAATCTAAGCTGACAGTAATTTGACCATAAATGTATGCAGTTTTTTCCCTGAATGCTTTACACAAAACATTATGAAAATGCATACATTACAAGAATCCAGAGAGGGAGTGCGATTCAAGCTCTCCTAATTTTTATCTGAGAATCTGTCCATTTTCAGCATTAGAAAGTAAGATGCAGTAATGTATTCAGAGTGACAGAACAAGGGATTCTGATGGCTTTCAGCATCTAACACCCTTCTTAATGCTTCTAGTTCTTGATCCTGTAAGATATCATCTCGAAAATCATTGTGAGGGAAAGCTACTATAATGTATGTGATACAATGCGTCTGGTATCGACTTTCATGCATTTTTTTTAACTGCCCTTTTTTTCAAGTGCTTTAAACTCATACGGATTTTTGAACTGGTTTCCATAGTCAACTGTTACTACTGACAACAGTTTTCATGTAATTTGCCAGGGTCTGGGGCCTACCAGGTGTTGACTGCTCTAGTACTGATCTCACCAGGGTTACCTCAGCTTTAGCCTGAGCACACATCTCTGTTCCCTACTGACTCAGTGCAGTGCTAGCAGAGATGCTCACATCTGGCTGCTGGATTTGGGGGGGGGAGCAGCCAGATGGGTAGGAAAATAAGAGACCTTTCCAAGACTTGGCATCAACAGCGCATGAGCCCTGAAAATGATGGAGGTCTGAGTAGCGGCTCTAAGCCTTCCTTGCTGTCCATTCTGACTTCCAACCTGGAGGCCTGTAGTTCAGATTCTTCCTGGCAAATGCTTCTCAATGGCAGAAGATGCTGTCATGTGTCTTCTGCCACATAAACATTACCTCTGGTGACAGACAGAAAGGAAACATACGGTAAGACCAGCCAGTGCACTGACCGGACCAGTCAGGTGGCAGCCTTGGTTTTTGAAGGGTTAATAAGAATTTGTAAGTTATTAGTGGGACATTGCTGTCGTTGGATGTTTTCTTTATCTGTTTTTTTTTGCTACTGTGGAATGTACAGAACATGCACAGATCATCTGCCACTTTGACACTTAATTTAAGCAGAGACCTTAAAAAGATGCCTATGGCTATGATTTAATTTGACAGAGACTATACAGACCTACTTTAACTGATCAATTTGTCCCTTCTCAAGCCTAGGCACTTGCAATTTGCATTTTCTTAGTTGTGCGTTCTGGATCTGGCCTGTAGTTTTTCCACTACTGGTTGGACACTTGTGTTTAATTCTGTCCCTACCTACACAGGGACTGTGTCTCTTCTTCTGTATCTGTACTGTCATGCTCTTTTGCAATTTCTTTGGAATAGTAGTCACAATTTGTCTTATATATAACTGGTCAAGCAAGAAAATACTTTAAAATTTGATAATAGAGAACAAAGATAATTTTAATATCATTTATAAATGAAAAGCCGAATTGCTTGCACAAGTTCAGTTGGAATGATTAAAATTTCAGTCTTTTCTCTACTTTAGCTACTCTATCTAGCTTCTCACTTTTTCAAAACTCTCTGACAAAAATCTCATCCTGGCTTTCCATTCCCTTTACAGTCTGCTTCTGTGCCCATCACCTCTTACATTGCTGCACACTTGACAAACCAGAACAGCATACGTCTTTACTGTGCTGTCATCTGCAAGGAGGAAATTAAAGTGTTTTGTGAATCTCTCTGGTAGTTTCATTTCTACGTGTTGTGATACAGTGTGTTTGCACAGGCTGTGCTGACAGGTAGGATGGAGAACGTATACCTACCTTGATCAGTTACTGTATTATCAAACGTTAGTTGGCTGTGGTTGTGAGGTAGATCTCCTGCAGAGAGAGATTCAGTCAGTGATAAACATACTACATGTGTTCTTCACATCTCTTGTGAGTAAATTTCCATTCAGAGCAGAGAGACACCAACTTGGCCAGGTGGTCACTGGTCACTGTCTCTATGTTCTTCACGTGCACTGCTGCCCCATTCTCTAGCTGCCTCCAGTTTATTTGTAATTGGCAGATCTACAAGGAAGGCCTTTGTGAGTACTGGCACAGGCAGCTGGCATGAACTAGTTGTTCAAGATGAGCAAACTTCCTTCTGAAGTATGAAAAAACATTACTTGGAGCAGTAAGAGGTCAGGATGTATCTTTTTTAACACCAGGAAAGCCTCTCATTTGAGTCATGCAAGCAGGTTCGCTTGGTGCTTCTTGTTCTTTTGCTCTGTGTTATTTAGTTGCACGTGTTGAGTTCCTTGCCTGACAGTAGCCTGCCATAGGTACCTCTGTAAATGGTCAGCATTAAATGATACAGCAGTTTGTACTTGATGACATTTTTCACACTGGATTTTTTCTCCTAAACATTTCTGAAATATATCATACAGTTTTTAAGCACTTCTGAGTTGAATTAGAACAAGCCACTGTTAGGAATTTGCCATCGCACTGCTCACCCATCCCTAACCTTGAAATGTTTAAAAATAAATAAATAAATGGATTAGCATAAAATAATATAGTAACCCACCGAATTTATTTAGTTTAATTTATGCTAATCATGGTATATTGGTGCTCTGGCAGATAAAATAAAGCTGGTGGAGAAGATTGCGTCGAGGAAGCTATGACAATTAACCCTAGAAATTATCACTCTGAAAGTGAGTTCAGCTTTGCCATTGAAAAGAACCAGTCCAGCAAATTCTGTTAGCTGTCAGTAATAAGATGGATTTGTTATTTTTAAGGTTGTGTGAATTTAAT
>NW_010172438.1:0-4259 GCF_000695765.1 Mesitornis unicolor
AGAAAAAAAGAAAAAAAAAGAAAAAAGAAAATAAAAAGAAAAAAGAAGAAAAGAAAAAAAGGCCAAAGCAGAACGATTGGGCAGAACTGGGGAATTTCAGGTGATTTTTTTCTTGTTTATCTAACACAAAGACTGGAATAGCAGGTAATAAGAAGTGCCATAGGCAGAAGAGAGAGATATCTTCCTTACATATCCCTGTAAGTTCTGCCATAACAGTTCATTTTAATTATATAATACTTTGGTATGGCTGAACAGAAATTGATGTCTTATTTCCAGCTTCAAAGTCCATTTCTGCCTATAGAAGGACGTTGTAATAGGTCAAATAAATGGTCCAGAGAGCCCACTAGCCAGTTTCTGAGATACATACACTAGAAGCAGAACAGTAGCTAGCAGCAGATACCTAAGCATAGGAACAAAGTTCTACACTGGAAGAAATAGGAAGCTATTGTTACTTATTAATTTTTTCTTAATCCCTGATGATTTTTCAGGCACCTACTATATTCTAGTGATTTTTAACCCCATCATATTCTCATCCATCTTTAAGAGCATGAAAAGTACTATTTCACATCGCTGATCATAAAATCATAGAATCACAGAATGGTTTAGGTTGAAAGGGACCTTAAAGATCATCCAGTCCAAGCCCCTGCCATGGGCAGGGACACCTCCCACCAGACCAGGTTGCCCAAAGCCCTGTCCAACCTGGCCTTGAACACTTCCAGGGAGAGGGCATCCACAACTTCCCTGGGCAACCCTCACAGTAAAGAAGATGTTACATGCCTTTGATTATCTCTGTCACCTCTTCTCAACTTCTTTGCTGGTCTTCTACACCCTTCAAAATGTGTAAGGAGGATCACAACTACAGATAGATATGAGTCTATGATGCACCCACATCTTGAATACAATGTCTTCCATTTCATTGTTGACTCTTCTCTTAATCTGCAACAATCCATTTCCTATTTACCGTTATTCAGCAAGAGGACAATATTTTTCTTAATCTACTTAACTATAGTCCCAGATCTATTATTGAGTGTTAACAGCCACAACAGAGGACATCATATTATATTTAAAGTTAGAGTTCTCAATCACATCTGTTTACATTACATCACCTATACCCCTGCAAACAGTCCCAGTCTTGTAAGATCCTTCTCCAATCCCTCACAATTAGCCTTTTTTTTCCTAACAATCCAAATAATTTCATATTACCAGCAAACTTTGATAGACCATAATTTATCTTCAGTGCAAATAAGTGAATGTGTTAAGAAATACAACTTCCAGAACATATTTTTGTGAGACTCCATCAGTGATCATACAATCATAGAATACCCGGTTGGAAGTGATTTCCCTTCACTGTGAAAGTCAGCTGTTCACTCTTAATCTGTTTCTTATCTTCTAACCACTTAAGCTAGATGAGGATTTTCTCTTTTATCTCATGGTTACATAGTTTCTTTTATTGATTCTGATGGACTTCGCCTTCACTTCACTTATCTACTAGATCTTCCTTCAGAGAACTTTAATCTATTAATGAGACATGACTGCCCTTTATAGGGAAAAAAAAATTCTTTTCCAGTGTGTCAAAATAGTAAGTTCCCAATAATTTTATTGTAACTTCTATTATTTTATCTAGAACCTTCTAGAGAGGTATAAAAACAGAACAAGGACTGATTCAGATGGAAACTGAAAACTAGTGGTGGGAGACACTCAGAAGTCTAGTCCTGCACATAACAGACATTAACCTGGCAGTAGAGATTTCAGGTTTATCCTACCAAATTACTTTCATATCAGGCTCAATGAATTTGTAATTGCATTCTCTGACTTCTCTGGAGACATTCAAAACCCACCTGGACATGTTCCTATTGTGATCTTTGCTAGGTGATCCTGCTCTAGCGGGGAGGCTGGACTAGATGATCTTCAGAGGTCACTTCCAACCCCTACCATGCTGTGATTCTGTGACTTCCCACTGGATATGACAAGTAAAAACTAGGGTTTCATCCGTCTGAAATTCTACCACCAAAACCAATGGTAGCAGTCAAGTTCCAACCTCCCTTGGAAGGAGGTCAGTGAAAAGTCAGTAGGAATTATTCCGTATGTAAAGAATCTACAAGCCTTTGAATGTATTCATAAACTACCAATCCATTATACTCCGTTTTACCAGAAAGCCAAGTAACAACTGCCATGTCAACCTTTGAAAAAGATTGAATTCACAGCTAAAGGCTCTATTTCAAAAGGCACAAGGAAGAAGAAACCTTAGTTTCTGCTTCTCTTTATACACTGGAAGCGTAAAGACATTTAGGGAACACCTATTCTAATAAAATAAACAAGGCCAGGTCATAGTCCTCTGGTCATCCCTATTGCTGGGTGTAATTTCAGGGTTGGTCCTGCATCAATAAAGAAGTTGCACCAAGAGCTCTGAGGGCACCTTCCTACCCTAAGTCTTTTTGTGATTCCATTCAGCTGTGACCATTTCTCTTTCTCAACATGGCACTGGACTCTACTAACAGCTTTGGCCTGTTGTGTTCCAGACAACACCTGGATTCAGCTTGTGGGACTGCATGGGTCACAAATTGGTCCTAATAGGCAGTATGAGTAGCAGCATACTGTCTTATTTTACTTATGAATGTAGATTAACTTTTAGCTACTCCTTTGAAGCCACAGTATAAATATTTTTTAAAAAAACAGACCTACGATATGAAGTTCGTGTCTGAAAATAATACGTGTTACAGGGATTTTTCAATCCATTCCTTGTCTTAACTAGTATTTTACATTTCAAAACATTAAACACTGTCTAATTAGTCCTCATAATACCTTACGAAGGAAAAAAAAAATCTAGTGGAAGGCATCTAAACAGCAAGCATCAAATTGACATCACATACATCTTTTATGATTTTGGAAACATCTCCAACAAGTGTCAGGTGTCATCCAGTGACAGACCTGCATTTAGGACCCCAGAGTTTCTGGCTTCCAATCCCATTCAATTTATTTCCCTATCAAAAAATTCTAATTCCCTTACAAGCTGACGTCAGTTTTGCAAATTAGTCATAAGTCAAATGTCACCAGAAAAGTAAATCATTCATTGTTAGATTTTACCTTAACTTTTAACTCTAGATATAATTTTCTTTTATTTAAAAAAATTATATTCAGAAATTCTACAAATAGGAAGTGAAGAAGAATTCTCTGATCCCAATCAGCTTATGATATGACAGAACTGATTAGCTAAAAAATTAAGTTGAACAACTATTTCTGACAAACTATTTATCACTTAAGTATTGGAAATAGTTTACAGAAGTATTTTATGATAATGTATTTTCCTTACCCCATTTTCGTTTTGTAAAATAGGCATCAGCACTAGGGTCATTGAAGTGTCTGCTCATCATAGTCTCTCCTCCAGCATGAAAATCATACGCAAACACAAGAGCTTAAAAATAGAAACATGTGACAATTACTAACTCCAGAATATTTAGAAAAAAGTCTCAACACATCAGTTAAGGGGGGAAAAAAACAAAACAAAAAAAAACCTTACAATGTTCTCCAAATGCTTTAGTGGTAAACACTTCACGCAAGGTTACTATATTTGAGTGCTGAATTTTTTTCCACATGTCAACCAATACCATGCACTTTGTGTTTACAAGACGAAAACCTAGAAAAAAACAAAATCCATGGTTTAAAATATGTTTGAGGATAATTTTTTACTTTATTTCTTCTGAAACTACTGAAAAGGAACCAGACCTTAAAACACGACTAGCATGCTTAGGAATGCTAGTCCTGTTGAGACAACTCAATTTTTCTCACCATGTATCCTCCGAAGGCAATATGGCAGGTCATCTTTACTATTTACAGCTTTATAGCATGATGTAATATACCCAAAGTTGCTTGTTTTCTGTATCCGATTGGGCGGTGGCAGTGGTTCTAAGGGAAAGAAAATAAGGGCAAGAGACTGTGGTAGCTGTCCACTTCCGCAGGAACTGCTAAAATCAGTTTATATACAGAAGCACATTAGGTGTCAGTTGACTTTGAGAAAGTGATTATAGTAGCAGAGAAGATTAAAATTATGGTCATTAACATGTAAATTCTTTGCACAATCTTTAAGATTCATGTGCAGTTAAAACTCACTATTTTTGCTTTAATATCAATATATAGGATGCTGGAAGAGATTTCACAGAGCTAAAGTAACTGTCTTCAGAAAAACAACTACACCAAGTGGGGAAAAAAAAATAATCAACAGAAGACATGCAGAGAGAGAGGAGCGCGCGCGAGAGAGAGAG
>NW_010172439.1:0-38562 GCF_000695765.1 Mesitornis unicolor
TGTTCTGCTAATGGGATTTAGCTTCATCAAGCAATGTTCAGCATGAGTTCTTCTAAAGGATGCCTGTATGGTTAAGCTTTGGTAACCCAAATGATGAGTTGAAGACTTGACTGAACACTGAGTGTTGCTTATGAAATAATCATTACTTTGAGATGATGGATAGACTTGATTCCCTGAATTTCCAGCTGAGATTTTCAGCAAAAAAAGACAGACATGGGTTTAGCCTGTTGTAATCCAGATACAAATGAATCTGAAAAACAGTTCTAACTTAAAACTTTTGGATCTGAATAATTTAGATTGCCTGATTGCTCCCCAAACTAACATCTTCATTCCTGTTTTGTTGGCAGAGAGGAGTGGAAGTGTCATGTTGTTGTACCAAGTTTAAATAACTTCGAAAACCTTTCCCATCTAATCAGGGAAAAATCAAATTCATATGTCTGGAAGATGAGCAAAACTGTACCATTTTGCTAGAGGAAAATGTGTTGTTCTGAAGACTGTTCTTTTCTGCAGACATAGCAGATCTGCGCAGACAGGATATGAAAGGACATTTAAATGTATAATTTTTAAATTTAATTTATATATATATATGCACGAAAGGACTTGCTTAAAAAACACCACACTATTTTATGCATTGGTTTATAAGCTCATGGCAGAAGTCTTGTGAAATGGCTGTCTAGAAACATTCTACCTACCAATATTCTCTAAGAAGATAAGATGGAAAGCTCATTTGATTGTCCAAGTGTGTGCTGCAGTACAACAATATACAGACCTAAAAGAGACCAAGGTCCTTCCCACTGCCCTTCTCCATCACATAAGCCAATCCTGATAGATCCTTGTTTCGCTGCTGTCAAGACCATCAGTGATGAAGACTTAACAGATACCCAAAGTAATGTATGCCAGCATTTCACCATCCAGAGCTTAAAAGCTTCTACATCGTGTCTCCTCTGTATCTTCCTTACTTAAAAACATTTCAAATTTGTTGTCCTTCGACCTACTCATGACAACATAGAAAAACTTATTTAAAGCTCCAACTGGAGCAGAAATTATTGACTACAGTAGTGGTAATATTTCCAGCTTTCAGTTTCTCATTTCACCTTTTTTTTTCTAATGACTACTTAGTACAAAATAAACAAATTGTCCTCACAATCTAGGACTTCTCTGGGAATTCTCCCTTCACCTTATTTTCTTCCTGTCTTTTGCAAGGGAAGAAGAAAGGGGAAAATGCCATCTGTTTTTAATTTTTTACGACTGATGCCATTTTGAGGAACAGTCTAGTGATATTTCACAGTTTTTTTGCTGCCCTAATCTGTATATTTCACTTCATAATTGATCTGATTTTGAGTTTGGGAAAATACAGCAATTCCAAACTTCTGTCCCATAGTGGACGAAAATCTGTCATTTTTAAGAGGGAGACTGACCATTAAACCACTCAGTCACATATAACACATGCATAGAATAACATATTTTTTCATACATTGAAGAATCCATTTAACTTTATTTAAGACACCTTTCATATTTTAAGCTATTCAGACATGGAGAGTCCTCTTTTTTAGCTAGCAGCTTGTTGAACACAAACTGTATGGGATATATGCAATCATGTATTTATGTCTTTTGTATCTAATTTCAAATTCAGCTTGTTTTAACCTCAGTTTTATTTCTGTTTACACAAGCCAGTATCTTGAGAGACACAAGACCATATCATATAAACCTTGCAGAGGTTCAGACAAAGCTTTTCTAACAAACTGTAAATCATCACATAGCTCTGACAGTCCAAAAGGAGAAATCTCCCTGATGGGAAGCAGAAACACAAGGAAAAGAAGCCTAAAACCAAAGATACGCTTTGACACTTTCATAGAAAGTATGGCTGTGATCTTCTTCCTTTACTTTTCCTTTCATTGCATATACTTGTAAAACCCGATTTACTTTACCCACAGACCTCCAAAGCACTCCAAAGGAAATGAGGTCCATAATTATGCTTATTTTATGTAAAGAAAGACTTAAGGAAATGGAAGAGAAATGACACAACGATAGCAGGTAGATAGCTACATCTGGAAGAAATTCTGCATAATTTTATAGGATAAACCTCTCTTGTTTCAGCTTATGTCTCTTGTCTCTTATCCTCCTGATCTACACCACCAAAAAGAGACCCAATCTTTGAATTTTCAGTGGTTTTAAAATCACATTTTATGGGAATTTCCATATAGTGGATCTGAAAGCTCACTACATTTGTAATCCTAATGTGCAATCTACCAAATACATACAAAGGGAAGCAAGGTATACCTAAAAATGCTGTTAAGTCTTGGTCCTACAGAACGTTGTCAATGAGAATGTAGAAGATGAGACGATTAGAGCTGGAACCATACTCAGAACAAGTAATAGTTAAGATAATTACTAGGATTAATTTGGATCCTCGCTCCTTGTAATCATGTGATAACCCCAGCTAGTTATTGAGGATATATAGAGGAAGGACAAGTAGGACAGCTCCTACTATTGCCCAGCATATCTGGTGCCTAAGAATAAGGGTATTCTGACACTCAGATTGGAAAATTGCAGATCCTGCCTCAGTTCCTGCTTCACAAGACTGGGGGATGCCTATGGATGAGGATGAACAAAAGGTAGGTATGGGTTTTTGCAGGGAAAGCCATAAACATAAGTTGCAGGTGGTTTTAAGAGGATTGTTCTCTGTCAGTCTTGCGAAGGTGTGAAAAGCTGAAAAACAGCCAAGGGGAAATTAAAGAAAACCACAAATGAAAGAGGAAGAAATGGAGAAATGTGGTGGAGAAACGTAATAGGAAGGCATACAAAGGCAGTCAAGGCTTTCTGACACCTAAGCCTTCTCCTGTTTTGAACTCTTACTCTGCACCCATTGCCATGGAGTCTAAACAGAAGAAAAGCCTCTGTGATGCTCACTACAAACTGCTTTCTTATCTTTCATGTTCTTTGTTTTCCTCTGATGTCTTCATACCTTTGGTCATCACCCTGGTTCTCAGCTGATTGACTCTGCAAACTGTGTTGTGATATCAAGCTGGAGTCAAGAAAAAGAAAGCATGATTCTATTCATGCAGAATGCCAAACTACTATAAGTCTTATACCACATAAGAAAGAGCTTCTTATATTTGAAAACTTGGATTTTGGACACTTCTCTAACATCTGTATTATATCCACCTCTTCAAGTCTGGCATTTTTGTCTTATCTTTGTAATAAGTTGCTCCACCTTGGGTGTTCATATTTGCTTATGTGAAGTTATGCCATACTAAAGTATGGATATTTTCAGATTGAATAATTAAAATGAAAAAAAAAAAAGCAAAAATTCAAATATATTTTGGATTTATTTATTTATTCATAAAATTGCATTTTTTATTTAGTTTGGTTGAAATTTTGAAATCTATTTCTTCTAAAATGTGCTAATATGGATAATCAAAACCTAAATTGGAAAATTTTCAAAAAGATAAGGAGTAAATGGCAAAATGGCAAAAATCCTGTGCAGAAGTCCTGACATGTAGTAATTTCAAAAGATTTAAAAGAATTTTTTTAATTTCAGTGTAGTTATACTTTCAGTAGAAAACTGACTAATGTCAGTGCATGCAATAAGAGAAGCAAGATAGGAAGAAATAATATTTCGGTTGAAGTAATTGATATAGTCAAGGAAAAGAAGGCCACAAACCCTCTTTCAGAGCTAAAATATAAGCAGACTACTTCAGGTTCAGCGATTACTATCTTATTCCTTTCTAGGTTACCTAATCATTTTTGCAATCCTGAATCCCAGAATCCTAAGCTGAAAGCTTTCTAGGATAGTATGATTTCATTTTAATATGTTGTCACAGGCCAGCATACTTCAAAGTCTTGCTTATTTGAATACCAATAATAATGTCTGTCTCACAATTTGTTTCTTTGGTTTGAATCTAAATTAATTCTCATCAAAAGAAGAAAAAAAAAGGGATCTGATAACAAGTTGCTGAAATTATGAGTGTCCTGTACAGCTCAACAAGGAGGGGTGGGGGTAAAGCATTAAAAAGTTTGTTTATTCTGCTTCATGTAAAGCATTAAACTTGCTATTTATTCGAGCTGGTGCATTTCAAAAATACTTACAGATTAAGAAAAAAAGAAGTTGATAATTGTGTCTGAACACAGCAGCTATTGTAGCACATTTTTCATTAATAAATAGCTGCAACTTACAGGTGTTACCAAATCACCCGAAAATAAAAGAAAAACCTGCAACTACAGGAGCCTTGCATGTTGCACTCAGCTAATAAGTACCAAAACTGGCTTCTCAGAGCAATTACGCAGAAGAATAAGAGCTGTTATTGCCCTAAAATGGCAAAAAAATGCACATTCTTGAATGAGTGGATCCCTTTGTTAAATCAGAACTGGATACAATTCAGCCAAGCTAACTCTGCATTACACCTGAGATAATCAGATGTGTACCTTATCTTGCAGGTAACTGAAGATGCCTGTCACGTCTCCCGCTGCTGCCCCAAAAGGTCATACCTTGAATTTTCTTTGTGCTAGGTGCTACTCAAAGTCAAAAATGCAAGAAATACTTTTGTTGCCAGTAGAACTGGAAAAATCAGATGATCAGATGAATGGAAATAGGATTGAAAAACAACCAAAACTCTTTTATCTGTGATACAATTTATAATTGCATTCATTAATAGTAGAACATAATTAAGATTAGTAGTGCAGGCATCAGGAAAATTTTCCTTCCAGGCTTCGAAGTGCCACAAAATTTTTCATTCCCTGTTTTCACTCTTTAAAACTCAGAATATGAATCTTATGCTGAAAACCTATTTTGAGTAAAAGGAGCCATTTTACAAAAGTGTGCTGATTTCAGTTAAATTCTTAGTGAGGTGAAGAATTGAATTTTTTAATTGTGTTTTATTGGACTTTGGTGACAAAATTTAAAATAAATATTTTCATCTGTCAAGAAGAAGCACAGTTGGAGTGGAAGATGTGACATGAAAAAAATAATACTTTTCAGTAGTCTTGATTTTTGTTTTCCTCGGAATTTTCAGCACTTCCCATGAAATAATATTTTTAATTATTTATTGAGATTGTGCAATGGGAAGAAAATACGGGAACTGAAGAACCAGCTGTCTCAGTACAAAATACACTACAGCTAAGTTGGTTGATAGCTAAATATGGAGCATTACCACACTCTGAAAGTTATTCATCAGTGTTAAACACTAAGCAAGGCTAAAGATGGATTAAAGAAAATGTGTTTTTCCCATTTTGAAGGACAATAATTTCTTTTCTCAGCTTTGTGAGTACATTCTTGCACTGAACCCATATTTATACTTATTATAACACAACACTGATGTCTTTACAACAGAATTCAAAATATTTAAAATCTGCAACAGGCTTATCACAGAAACTAATAGCCCCCACCATTTCTAATAAAATATAAAGTACTTTTCTTTTCCAAATAGGGAGACACTCAACTGCATGTTCATATATGTGTTAACGCACAGGAGTTTGAAGTGAAAGAATGAGCAAAAATTGAGCGTTCAGATACCGAGCCTGTAAATTATTTCTCAACTAGCCTGTTTTCCTTGCTTGACATATCCCTCTGAGCAGCACATCTTCTGGAGCGTGCATGGGGCGAAAAGGAGGAAAATGGAATAAAGCAAGCCTTTCTTTGCTGTGGAGTATTTCATTTTCCTTGGGGATTTTGTGCATTCAGCTGCAGCCAGCCCTCTTCCTGACCTGCCCTTCTACACACTCCCACATTCCAGTCTGTGCATTTGTGGTGGACGTTATCAGTTCGTCTGAAGATTTTGCTAATTTACTATGTGTTTGTGCATGTCTGAGTCTTAGGAAGTTTTGTGATGGAAATAATTCCCCTCCCAGCAATCTTGCTGCAGGATGTTGTGAGATACAAAGAAGGTGCACGGCCCTGACATTCAGCTTCCCAGCCAGTGGTGAATGTGTGAAGGCTACATTGAAGGAAGGGCAGTTTCTGATACCAAGCCCTGCCTCCACCAGCCTGGTGTCTCCAAACTCATTGCATGCAACTGCCAGACCTTTCAATAAACCTGTGATTATAGATGATCTCCATATGCACCACAATGTCTGTTCTCGTTAATAATCAACCCAAGATGATAAGGGAATAAAACAGGAACCATAAAAAAAGACTGTAAGAATCTCGTAATTGAGACCTTATCATTTCCTAATTTTGAAGTCCTTGGCTCTTCCTCCAAACTCCCATTAATCAATCATTAAAATGGTGGTGCGTGAAGGTCTCAGTAACCATTTGACCTGTTCTTATCAACTTTGCCCCTTCAAGAAACTGCTCAGTTTCCTGTGATTTGAGTGGATCAATACAGCAGAAAGGTCACAAAAATATTACAGAGAGATGCCAATCAGAGAGATGTCAAAAGAAAAAAAAAAGTTTGACAACATCAGGATCAATCAGGGGCTGCTCAGGAGAATTTGTCAGCTGTGATCAATGGTGCATTGTGTGTTGCTGTCATCTGGAAAACCTTTCACACCTCTTTAGATCACTGCATGGAGAAATTGAGTTTAAACTCTTTTGTTGTCTGGAAATTTTGCAGTTACAGGTCCAGAGTGTGCCAGGCAAACTTTTTCTTGGCAAACTTTTTCTTGGCAAACAAAAGTCAGGTGGTATCATGGCTGAATAAAACTCTCCTGTGTTTGAGTAAGGGATGGGATCTACTTCACACAAGTCAGGGAGACTCTGCCTATCACCTCCATCATGCAGTGATTAACTGGGCCACTGAAAAAATTATATTAATGAAGGAACACTTCTATATAGGTACATTGCTATGAAATGGACTGGTGGCATTTTGCAAGCAGAAGTATTGGTGTTACTCCTTTCTTTAGCTGGGGCTTCCCAAAGCCCAAACCCCACAGGAAGCTTTGGAGTCCTCCAGTCTCCTAATGTACTGGCTTTTTCCCCCAAGAAGAGACTACCCAAATTTTGTGCACAGAGTGTCTGTGCCATGGTTGTCAACTGAGACAGGCTGAAAGTATCCACTGGCACCATACCAATGAACATGTCTTCCCACTACTTATTCAGCAGTTGTGATTCAGGTCTCTTTACTACTGGAGAAAAAATGCCTGGAAAATTCAGATACCCTTTTCAGTTAGGTTATGGTATAAATTATGGGTTTTGATTGAAAATCCATTAGTTATTAATAGACAGATTTTCCATAACAGTCTGGACAAATGTTTTACCTCTGCCATGTTGTCTAACCTATGCATGATGGTAGAACAAAGTTACATAGATGGTGTTGGTAAACAGACATTCATACTCTTACACCAACTACAAATGATCCTCATGCTGAGACACACAGAGCTTGGGAGGTAAGGGCATTGCTGAGCAAAGGTACCTTCTTTCCCATCTGACCTAAAAAAGGCAGTTCCTTTCTTCTGTTTCCCTGGGCAGCCACTAAGGTGGTCTTCCTCAAACCTCCTTAGTTTGTATCCAAAATAACTGAAAGGCTTTCTCTGCTATGTGCAAGATGTTTTGTTGTAAGATCAGCTTGTAAAAGTAACTCAGTCACCCTTACTGTAAGTATCTGTCCTGTTTTCACTGGAATAAAATCATAGAATCAATTTTCTATTCAGGAAAGCTGCATTTTTAAGAAGACTGCAGACCTCTGTTTGGTGGGAATAAAGTTGATAAGGCACTTTGTTTTATATTGTGGCCAGCATGGGTATGCAGGTTGCCACAGTGATCAAAGTCTTTAGCATTTTTGAGTTAGCCAGGTGCAGAAGCGGGGGGGAGCAAAAGCCAGGGCAGCTGCCCCAGACTGGCCAACAGAATTATGCCATAATATACCTGTATTAAACAGTAGGCAGCCTTTCTCTTAGCATAGTCACTGAAATTTTACCTGACCCAGACATCTCGGATTGGATAGAGAAATCCTGAACAGATGCTGTCCTTAAGCCTACAGAGAGATCTATATTCAGCTGGTATTCACATCATCTGTGGTCTATAAAAACCTGAAGTAATTTTCTTTTTTTTTTTTTTTTTTTTTTAACCAAATATTTTAAAAGTTTATTTCAAAGTGATTTATAACAAATGATAGCATAACAGTCCTCAATGAAGAGTGGAAAACTGGAGAAAAATTGCATAGTGAGCTGCCCAGTGTAACCATAGAGCATAATTGCAACATCACAAGCCCTCTGTTCTCTCCTCAGGCCATATGCTTTTCAGTAGCTAAAGGTCTGCCCCAGTCTGTAGCACAGCGTCCCGTGCACTGCCTGCCTAATGCTTCCACATAGTTTTGTCAGACTAAGTTTTGGCATAGTTTTAAACAAATTAATCCAGTTACAGAAATTAGTTCCTATTTGGCTTTTGGTTGTCACTGCAGTTTAGTGTTACTTTGAATAACTTCCCTGCACTCAAAGTGATGGCTGTTTTCAAATTTTCATTAATTAAGCCGTATAATTTTGCAAGTGTAGTTACATACAATGATACCTCCTTGCTGCATTGGACAGAGACTGTTTTGGTTACCTGCTGTTAAGTGAGGTCTCCAGAAGTAGAGTTCTCTGTATCTGTGCAATTTCCTATCAAACATTCTTACTCTGAGACTGGAGTACACAGTCTTAGGCATAGGCAGAAAGTACTGAACCATATCAGAATCTCAGCTAATCTCAGCTGATCATTCTGAATAAAATCACTGCATCTGTGGTATATTTGACTATAGCTACGTGTATGTAGCAGCAAGAATTTTTGTAATGCATTGTATAAAATAAAGTTAATCCTCATACTAAAAGTGTAATGCAATTGGGATTCTGCTAAAGATGTGGGTGGTGATATATCAGGTATGTGAGATAAATGTCAGATTAGCTAACAGTTGCATGCAGTTTAACACATTTAATATACTAATTTAGATTTAATGTGCATATCAGAGGGCTGTAATATTGGCACAGGAAATTGTCTGTAAGAAGATGTACAGATATGCAGCACTGTTTTAACTAGCCACTGTTTTTAAAATACAAGAATTACTGATGCTTTGATATTTTGTCTACATCAGAAATAAATCTTTCAAATTCTAATTTTTTATTATTCTCACATATGTTGTAGAACTGTAAACTAAAGCAATGCTGCAAGAACACAAATGTTCCAAAGGTCTGCAGCTTACATTGCAGCTGGTGAGCTGGTCCAAGCTGTGTCACATCAGTGCACTCAGTTCAACAGAACTGCGACTGGTATTTTTGCCTCATTCTCCTGTCAGCAGTTACTGTTTACAGCAAATAGAGTAAGGCAGATAGTTTCAGCAATTGCAGTAGAAGAAATGAGGGAGGAATAAAATGCTGATTTAAGCTTTAGACATATCATCCATGTTTACTCTTGTATGCTTATTTTCTTTGCCATTTTAGTGCCTTCTTCCATTCCCCACCTCTACAAGCTCTCCTAGATGTTGCACACAAGCTGCTTCTCCCTTTTTGACCATGTTCTGGTCAACACAATTTAGTGATGCCTGTCTTTACATCATCTCATGATCCCCAGTGCTGGGTTTGATCCCGAGCATTGCTAAGAAGAAACAGATGAGACTGGAGAGGAAAGGAGGTTCCAGGGATGTGAAAATGAGAGCCCTGACACTGGGACAAAAATGTCTCTTCCTACTGCAACTGATGTTCCCAGACATCCTCAAGTATGTTTTCTTGCACATGTACCCCCATCTTCCCAGAGGCTCCCAGGTTCCCACAGGGGAACTATTAAAAGTAATACTCCACCATGGAGCACTGATGACCATTTCTTACCAGCTTCCTGACTTCAGCTTGCAGTCAAAATTGAAGCTGATTAATATCCTCTGTTGTGAGTCACGTGGGAGCCCAAAGCCCAGGTGCTGCAGGCACTTGTTCTGGTACCCTATCATCATATTTTGGGATGCATCACTGTACTTTTATATTTTTTTGTGCATGGAACAGGAAAATGAACCTTGAGTTTGTCATAAAGTTTCAGACACTGTTTTGGACATAGACATCCTTTGTTTGCAGATTACCCATATCCCTCCCATGAGACTTTGTTCTGCCTTATAAAAATGTACAGTTCTTTGAACAAAACTCCTCATGAAAAGTACTATTACATGGGTAATTTGAAGTATTGATGTAAAGCCTCAAGGTAGCTCAGCCACCCTAAGATTAGGTTTTAGGCTATACATTTCATTCTAAAACTCTGTTTTTTATCTAAAATCTCAAAGTTCTTGAGCAGGAACAAATAGAGCTGGTTTGTGTTTTGCTTCTCATTAGACTTTTCATTACTTTGGAAAGGAGAACAGTTATAGAAGGCACGCATTAAAAGTGGAAGCACAGAAGTAAGGTATGGAAAAGTGAGGTGGCTATTCCAAGATCATGCAGCAGAGCCATACTAAGGTGTGCAACAAGTTGCTAGACTCAAATGTGCTCTTCTTTATTGAGCTGTTCTGACTCTGAAATTTGACCCTTCATCAGGCTCCATAATTGGCTGAGTTCTGCAAGTGACAAGAAAACACATACAATCTAAATTTTGCCCTTTGCGATGGATTTGTTTCTAAAGAACCATCATTAACATGTTGATGAGTATTTCACATCTTCTTCCCAGATTTGTCAGCTTCTTGGCTTTCTTCATCAGAGCTGCTTGGTCAAACTTATTTCTCTTTCCTCTGAGAGAAACTCATGTTTCTTCCCTCAATGAGGACATGTGCAGCTGCTAGGAGAGGGGATTGACAATAATGCTACATTACTTTGCCTACTTTCCTAGTTAGGGTAAGGTTTCATAGGTTTCTGTTCATTGAGCTAGACCCACAGCAGGTGTAAACTCTATTCATTTTAGGGAATCTGTGATGGTTTGTGCCAACTGGAGGTAGAGTTTCACTGAGTTTGGCAAGCAGATTTTTCCAAATAGGAAAAGAAATGTTGAAAGTAAAATGAGCAAAACACTGCTTGCCCTTTTTACATTGGCTGTGGATGGTTTTATTTCATTTCACAAAGTCTTTCAGACCTAAATGTCATCAGCTGTAGCAAAAACGTCCTCCAAAAACTAAGATGACAAATCGTTAAAACAGAGCTAAAAGCCATCCCTATAATTGCAGGTACTCTTGGGTTTAGCTCAGTTTTAACCCAACTGACTTACACATAAATCAGAATGACACAGATACAGGAAAGAAAATGTGACAATGTATATGTGTATGCACTTTTCTTGGTGATGTGTATGTCTGAGAAGTTAGAGCACTTTTGCATGGAGACTGTAGTGGTCAATACAGTGACCTATGATATAACTAGGGCACTGTATTCTCAAAATTGAATGCCTTGTAGGGCTCCAGGCTGTTCTGCCCCCTGAACTGTGATGGGCCACAAATTGGCCCATCTATTGGGCTATTTGGCTTTTTCTTCTCTGTCTTGCTCTGTTTTGTCTGTTTAGATGGGAAGGTGGAGGATTCTCTCCTGCAATGTGTGTATGAGATCCTCATACCATGTCTTCGTTTGGGGCTCTGGGCAAACCAAAATGAAAAACAGGGAGCAGGATTTTCTCTCTATTGTTCCTCAACCTCCCAGGGGAAGGATTAAAAAAAAAATAATGGAATAGAGAAGAGATGCTTCACACAAGGTTGGAAGTTAAGACTGTAACAAGTTTAATGAAAACAACAGGGGAATGGAAAAGGGAATTAATAAGGGACGAAGGATATTTAACTACATACAAAACCCAGTCCCAGTAGTCCTGAGTGGAAGGGTCCGAGCAGTGCCTCGTGGCCTCTGTGACTCATCACCAGGGACTGTAGTGGCATTCGGAGTGGATGGTGGTGGATGCTGCCAAGCATGTTGAGTTAGGCCCAGCTGTCCCCAGATGTGACAGGAAGCAGCCCAGGAAACCAGGGAAAGCCCTCAAAAACCTCAGGCCTTCTCAGTTTTTTATAGACTGTGACCAGAAAGGGGAGGGAACAGTAGTGATCTCTGACCCCCCAGGGTCCTACAGATACCACCTGTCCTTCCCTTTCAGGCTGGTAACCCTTAAACAGTAACATATTGCTTCAGGGTCTGAGACAGAGAACAGAATAAGGGGTCTTAAATAAATTTAGATTAATCATTGTAACCCTTCTAATCAGTTTCTTTTTTCCCCCTCCCTTACATGTTGCTATAGTTATTTCTTTTGCTACTCACTGTTTGCTTTGCCTACAGATTTCAGAGCAGCCACACTGATTCATTCTTGACTCACTTAATCCCTGGTCTCACTTCTCCACAGCTTTCTTCTCTCTATTTTAAGCTAGGGATTGGAGGCGAAGTGGGGGAAGGACAGGGAAATCATACAGTCTAACTTCTATAATTTTATGTTTTTACTGCTTGGAATGTATGATTCATGCACTTCCACATTTTGTCTTTTTTTTCCTTTTTTTTTTCTTTTTCCTAGAGAGACTAGCTTTAATGATCATAAACCACTGTAGTTAGGGAGGGAGCAGGACCTCACCAGCTCTCAGCATTCCCAGCCAAATTTCCCTCCAATTGTTTAGATTTCTCTTCAACTGTATAAAGTTCCTAGGTAGGGTGGAGGGAGCAAAATGGAGGCCCAGAGTCCAGGCCTCTACAGCTGTCTGGGGGAAGCATTTTTTTTGAAGTGAAATTGCCTTTCCCAAAAATTTGACCCTGCCACCATCCATTATTGCCTTAGTTATATGGCACAGGAGAGTAAAACAGTTTTGTTCCAAACTTCTAAGACAATTTCTGCCTGGACCAATTGAGCTTTGCTCCAAATAAACTGAATTTTGTGACAGCTGCTTTTGGGCCCTCTCCAACCTTCTGGCTATTCTTCCCCCCAATGGTGATGAAAAACATGCTAAGATTTCCCTGCATCTGTCAATTTAGGACTTAGCTTTCTTTAGTTACCACAATGGAAGTTGAAACCTGAGTTTTCAAACATGTGAGATTGTCCTCAGTTATCCAGACTATGGATAACTGAGATCTAACGAGATCTAATGAGATCTAATGCTGTCCACCATCACTCTGAACAGCCTGAGCTGAACTGGTACATAAACACAAATACTTAGAGGTGCCACTTTTCAGAAGAGATACTCACGGTCACCCCTGTCTGTTTGTTGTTTGTTCAAAATTGCCCTTATGCCTGGGGCAAATAGTCACTACAAAGCTGCTGGATTCAATAAAGACAGAATATTGTCTATTTCTCTCTGACACAGCAGTTTCCTTAAAATTATTTCCTTCTCCATGTGTATTGAGCACTCCATGTTACCTGCACTTCTGCTTTAGAGGCTCAGAGTTTTGCAACATGCAATAGGAAAAAACAACCAAAACCAAACCAAACAAACAAAAACCAACCACAAAAATCCAAAACCATAAACAAAGTAAAAACAAAAACAAAGAAGAAAAGATCAAGTAACTTTTCTCTCAGAACTTGTTTTATCCTGCTGCACTCACTTTCCAAAAAGGGTGTATGTTTTTATTTTTCTCAGGAAATGTAATCTCTCTTCACTTTGTTCTTCCTACTTTCCTGACGATGTATTTTGCATTAACATCACACAACTTTACTCTGTGGATTTCTTGTTTAATATTTCCTGTGAACTATTTGTTACAAAAAAAGTCTCCTGGTTTCAGATGTCTCCCTCTCCTCCCAGACAGTCATGCCCATGAACACCCTTTTCCCTTCTTTTCCTGCTCTATGGGCTCCCAGTCTGGAGTGGGCTGGACCTGCCATGTGCCTGGGTATATCTATGGTGCTTTGACCTAATTCCATGTGAGTCTTGCCAGGTGCATTCCCCTGCTTACCACTCTAATAGATCCTTTTAATTCCTCCAGTGTACCAGATGTTCTCCACATCACGTTGTCCCAGGGTGGATTTTAAGGCAGAGCTCTTCTTTCTCCCAGGCTCTGCCACAGCTGTGAGCTGATAGAGCTGCCTCTCACCACTGCTGTGAGTTTTAATCGGGCTCTAAAGTTTCATTATCAGAGTGATCTTTTCTGGAAGATATTTCACACTCCCCAAGCCCCAGGCAAGTCCTAACAACTTTTTTTAATATTCAAGGTTTTTTCCCTTTCCTCCTTTTCTTCATTTTTTTTCCTTTCTCTTTGATGATGTTCTGCAGGTGCTCGGGCAAATACAAGACTCCAAGGTCTGCATCTCCCAAGACTGCTGCAGTTTTTAGCTCTCCACCACCATTCCAGGAGCCATTCTCCTTTTCATGGCCTACAGCTGGTCTTTTTCAGGAGTTGCTGGCGCATAGTCAAGGAACTCTGATCATATGCCTTGTAAGATTCTTAGTGGCTGACATCATTTGCCAAGCACCAGCTTCCCTTGACAGCTTTTTCTGGCCTTTCCAGCTCCACAGATACTTGGCTGTCAGGTATATAACTCCCCATCATTATAACCTAACTACGGGCTCCCTTATCACAAAAGTGTGTGCATGATGATGTAGATGGAGAGTGTAAAAGAAAATAATTTGGAATTTTCCCTTTGATTTGTGTGGGGACCAACCCTCTGAGATCTCCAACATGGAGATGGATAGCATCATTAATGAATGCATGGTAGCTAATGAAAATGCAGTGATGAGAACTGTAACTGACCCTAGCACTGCAATTTTTGTCCATAATAATTAGTTTTCAGTTACAGAAATACATTAGGAAGTGTGACTTCTACTACATTTGTCTCAGAAGATGGAAGAAAACCATAACTCCTGCTTTATATGGTGTGGCTCCTAAGAATTTGCTGCCAAAAGACACCAGTAAATGGTTATCTCCTGAATGTCATGATTTCACCCAGATTACCCTCTATTAAGACAAAAGCTAAAATTTCTGTCCTTTTGCAGTTGGAATTAGCAGCCTTTTAGTTAGAAAACAGGCCATTTAACGTAGGCAGTGAAGAGTCATTATTTCAAAGATGTCCTAAATTTAGTCCTTGCTGCTGTGATGACTCATGCAGTCATATTGCACTGCAGGAAGCAATGAAAACTCATCAGAATAATGCAAAGTAATTCCCTACTCCTGTAACGTTTCTCTGGCTACATGTTTTCCCCAGCTTTTTTTGCTTATAAACTCCACTAGCCTGGACCTCCTTATGTTCTTTTTGTTGTTTATTTGCACAAAATTATTCAGGGATGTCCACTCCAATGTGAGTAGATAGGTAACAGCCAGATCACCTTAATCCCTTCCCAATGAACCATCATGGTCTAGGCACACAATAAGAGAAAACAACTTCGTATACAAAACACAAGATGGGTGCACAAGACCTAGCAAATTGTTCAGGCTCCCTCTCTAGGTCTTAGAGTTTAATAAGGGAATGCCAGCTTGTTGTGGTAGAATGTGTTCCCCAAATCAACATGGACCAGAGCTGTGGCATCCATAAACAAAACTATGACCATACTTGCTAGTTTTGCCAGCACTGTCTTTGGGATCTCTGAATAAGGCTCTGTCTTGTTAGAGGATAAAGAGTCAAACTGTGAGTAGTCACCTAGTTTGCAGCAGCTGGACTATTTTGTCCACATTTTACGGGTAGACTAATCAGGTCAAAAGCATGGAATTAATTCTATAAAATTACTATTGTTTTTCCTAACTGGTATCAAAATCTTGAAAGTGTTATAATTTTCCAAATGATTGCATTAGAACTGACAGGGAGAAGAAAACCATCGGGACATAGTTGACTTACCCTGTAATAACACCAGTCCAGTACCTGCTGGTACCGAATAAAAGTCTGTTGAGTCAGTGATTGAGAAGTTGAAGCCCACATGCTTACATGTTTTGGCTGGGGAATGTTCTCCATCAAATAGCAGTTATTTGTTTCCTTTTCTAACTCAGTAGCCAAAGCTGTCTATGTAGAGAGTGACTATTTCAGAAACCCAGTTGGGCAGCTCCATTCCTGTGCAGTAAAATGCAACAACGTTCACTAATTTTTTTAGTAGTAATCTGTGAAGGAAGAAATTTTCAGAAAATGTTCTTCAGAACAGTTTCAATTGTAACTGTAACACGTATGAGAAAATTATTCCTGAGAATAAAAGAATTAGTACAATAGCCTTACTAAAATAAAATCTACACTTGCTTTAGTCAGCTTTAACCACATACAATAAGACTATTCATTGTTAAAGCTCTAGTATATTCCAGTGCACCTACCTAAAAATAGCATCTCCTTCCTGGAAGGGGAACCTGAGCCCTGAGCATCTGGGACCAGTTCTCACCTAAATATTACTGAATTCTGGAACAAAAGGGAAATTAGAGTAACAAATTCAATCCTACCAATTCTGACATGCTGTCTCCTGCTGTGCTGTCACCACCCAGCAAATTCATTGCCATGTTCCTTGTTATACTTTAGGTTAAAGTCATGGGGGCATGGCTGATGAGCTTTAAATGAGATGTCCTTGGTTGAATAGGTTTATTTCCTGAGCAAGACAGACTGAGGTTAATCAAAATCATTTATTTCTTCCAAATTCATAAAATAATAGAAAATTTTAGGTTGGAAAGAACCTCAAGAGACTTCTAGTTCAACCTTCTGCTCAAAGCAAGGTCAACATTTATTTCAGCTCAGTTCCCTGGGGCTTTGTCCAGTTTGATCCTCAAAGCCTCTAAGGATAAAGATTGTACAAACTCTCTGGGGAACTTCTCCCCATGTTTCTGCCCTTCTGTTGAGAAACATGTTATTTTTATCAAGCCAGAACCTTTCCTGTTTCATGTCCATATAGAACCTCTCTCCACCTTGATAAATTCTTCTACAGCTTTGGAATTAGTAGTTCAGTGTTGAAAAAGGTAAACCTCAGGATAGAGCATTTAATAGTTTCAAACCAAAATATTTTGATATTCTTTTTTCCAAAATGGCATATTGTCACCAAAGAAATGTGGAAGAAAAGGAAAATTGTACAGTTTGGGTCATGTGAAGCATTAATTTAAACTGAAAGGTAGTTTTTTGTTTTGCTGTTTTTCTACTCACCAGTAACTTGAAAAAGTATATATTCACAAAACTTTAGGTAAGCTCTATGTTTATGGTGATTTAGGAACTACTAGTGGGAAATTAGTAAAAGTTATTTTCTGTTAGCTAAATAGAATAATACAACATTCAATCCACAGCTATGAAGAGCTGTAATTTGGAAAACACAATGTGATATAAATGGATTATGGTGCTATTTCATTCAGATGTATGACTTCAAAGTTTCTTTAAGTCTTGTCCTTTTAATGTGGATATAATAACGTCAGGCACCACAAGAAACTAGGTTATTTTCAAACTGAGGAATGCACAATGTTTCCATAACTGAGTCTCTTAATTGCTGAACAAGAAGCAAAGCCCTTTCCTGCTTTGGATTCAAAAGTGTTTCAATTTTATGTGTGTAATGACAGAATGTATAGACTTCATGTCGGGGTATAGGGATGGAAAATAAATTCTAATGTACTTTGAAGTTTCTTATAGTGACACTGCAGATGTCCCTCCTTCTTTAACACTGCAAACCTGTGTTTCCAGGTCCTTATACCTATCCAGAATAAAGTAATTTTTTCTAGATGTATTTCTTTGGATTATAAAATGGATTATTTCTTTTTCAGAGCTGGAATTCTCTACTTGAGAAAAATCTGACAGAAATTACTTCCTCACCAGTCCCTTTGTATAGTAAAGGCACAGGGAATATAGTAGCCATTGCCTATGGAAAACAGTGAACCAAATGGCACTTTCTGGATTTCCAAGAAGTTCTTGAAAAGATGGCAAGTGTTTGGCTCACTTTTGTTGTTTTCTTCAGGAATAATACTGGCAGGATCTGCAGTAAACAAAGTGGAAAATGTGCCTAAATGGATCAAACTTAGAACAGCAACAGCTGCTGAACAAAATCCTTTTTAGTCTGGATGCACTTACCCAGAGAGCCTGTGGAGGGAAAAGACCTTCATTTCCAAAAGGATGTGATGCTGTGGACAGGTAGATGTTTGTGCGGAGAGCAACAAACATATTTTTGATTTAGAACAGTGTTCCAGGCAGTACCTTTTGACCAGTTCCTACCACAACTGTTGGAGGATGATGCTGATTTATCTGATCCAAAAATAGGACCTTGAATGCACCAAGGAAAGATCACTTTGGAGATACTCCTAGGGTACTCTGCTTTTCACACATTTTCTTATAATTTGGTACCACCCAGTGTTAAAGTAAGGAGACTAATAGCAAGAGACATTTGATTTGACTCAGTTTAGCCATTATGATTTTGTTTTCTCTTTATTCCCTCTTGTCTCAAAAGTGCCACAAAATTCTTGCATGCAGAGCAGTTTATGTTGCATGACTCTGGTCTGTTGATCTGCAGGCGGGAAGAAGTGGTGCCCTTGATAATTTACATTAAAAGAGCACAATCCCGGGCTGCAAAATCAGTAGAAGAAAGTTGATTTCCATGCAGCCTGTGAGCACTGAAGCCTGAGGTAGACGTTTTGGGGTAACACAGAAAATAAGGTGTTTTGCAACCTCAGAAAGTGACCAATACATTGCCTTCATAGTCCCCATCCAGCTGGCAAGACTCTTGTCCTGGCCAGGTTTGTTTTTCCACTGACATTGCTCCAGCAGGTATGAGTCTGACGGCACACCAGTGCCATCCACACAGCTGTTCTGCAGGACCAGTGGTTCCTTCTACCTGCTGCATGCAGAACTCTGAAATCACTGAGAAACTCCAGATAAGGAAGTAGTCTGATGGCTGCTGTGAAGTCCAAAAGGATACTAGTATTTTAACTCATTGTTTTTTTTGTTAAAAAGGGAAAATTTAACTCAAATTCTTCTGACTTCTGCAAGATTTTTAATTACTCAGCTCAAAGAGGCAGATTTTCTGCCAGTTTCAGTCAACTCTCTATCTCTGTCTAGACTTTGAGAGTATTTAGGAGATGGTTTACCACAGACTGAAGAGATCTGTAGTGTCCCTTTACTCCCCTATCACCATTTGTGTGGCGTATAGCCTACATGCCACATAAGCCACTTCCTTTCCTTGTCCTCAACCTATTATCATGTCAACTTCCAACCCAACAAGTACTCACAGTCTCTCTCTATAAAAAAAGATTTTGTTTCCAGAAAAATGAATAAAAAAACAAAACAAAACAACCAAACACCAATCCTCCACTTGATCTGAGTTGTTCCTTTTGAGCAAATGCAGTCTTTATTGAATGTCAGAGAGATTGTGCCATTGATTCCTCTGGTGGGGTCAATCTCGGTCAGTGGAAAGTAATATATCTATCAGACACTGACATAAGCAGTAGAAGAAGTAGGGGAAGGTGGAGAAAGGAGGTGTGAGTGTCAGGAGCACTGCTGACATAACTTGGCAGACAGACTCTTGGTTCTTGGATTTTTCCTGAGTCTCGTCGCTATGACCACGTCATCAAGTGAGACATCCACCTCCTTCATACTGACACTTCAGTTGCACTTATTTTATCAATCAGGCTTTCTCTGCATGCAATGAAAAGCTAAGAAGATCTAGAGGATAATCTACTCTATCCAGAAAGAAATGTGGTAGATCAGCTTATGGAGATCTCTTCATTCAATTCATTATAGACGAAAATTCAGTGATTGCTCATATTGGCCAAGTCACTTTTAGGTGGATGAAATTAAGACTGATAGGTATTTCTACACACCCTCTTTTTGTTTTCCAACTACTCAGAAGATTAGAAAAGCACAGAGAAGAAATGAGAGAACAAACATTAAAAATTAAGATAGGTATGTAGGTAAGGGTTTACTGATATGGAAAAGACCTACTCTCCCTCACCAATGCCAGTCTGTGGAGCAGAGCAATGTAAGCACTGTTATTCACACTTGTTCTTTAGGGTAAGTGCACTGCTTACTCTCTCTTGTTTAAAAGTTACAGCCACAAAACGAGCTAATAAATTTCTGGCTGACAAGCCTGACAGAGCAATAAGTAAAAACAGGAAAGCATCTATTACATATTACCCTGAATTTATCAGCTCTCCTTTCAAAAGGGGAAATAACATGAGGCAAATTGTGGGAATTTTTTTTATCTGCTAGAAAAATATGCCCTGTGCCCCAGTCAAAAAACAAGGTGTTGTGAAGTAACCACATTATTTAAAGACACAAGTCAAACAGGAAGAGGAAAACCAAACAAGCATGGCTTGAAAATTTCCCACAAGTCATCTCCGACAGTCAGAGCGTAGTGATGGACTTGCTGACTGAGCCTGGGCTGCAGGGAAGCCATAAGCTTTTCCAGGGCCAGAGGGCTGGGAAGAGGAATGAAGAAGACTCTCGTATGAATATTTGTCTCTGGCTGTATGTTTCTGTTGTTTTCTTTATTGTGGTTTTTAAAGCCAAATCAATGTCAGCAAATGAAATTTCGTTTCAGCCTCCAACACAGGGTGACTTCTAAACATCAATGTGTGTCTGAGATACCACCAGTGACCAACACAAGGATGCACAGGCTGGATTTCTTGGTGCGAGTATGCATGTTTACACCATACTCCTTTGAAGCACTTCAATCCATACATAACTTTAAGCAGACAGGAATTTAAAACTGAATACCATGTAGGCCTGATGTTTTGATCGCTTTGAGCCTGACAGCTGGTGAAATGGGCTATATGGAAAATTTGTTTTCCAGAGTCGTGGAGCCACATAATATGAACCATGCCCTCTGAGAAATTTAGTAATGGAAAAGGTGCCTGTGAAGCTAATTTGCTGTTGAGATGGCACCACCTTCCACTCCACAGTCTTTCTGGGGTGACTACAGAGCACATATTTGAAGTCACACTCCTTATTGCAATGCTTACGGTTATTTCTTTCCCTTTCAAAACCCAAATCTCAGAATAGAAACATTTATAAGCAGAAAGATGACAAGCGCTAGCGCTCTGGATTTTTGTTTGCTTTCTCTTCCACAAAGACATCACTTTGCAAATTCCAAAGATTTGCAAACGGTTCCTGATGAATCATCCCTATCCAAAAGAATGAGATGCTAAAAGTGTTTTTTACAACAGCATAGTCGCCAGTTCAATTGCTACATATTTTCCCATATACACAAGCCTTTTCAAAGGATATATTCTAGCACATCTTATATAAAGTGAATTAAAAATAATAGCCTATGAAATTTATCGGCTTTCAGGTCAGAAAGGGCTACCATAATCATCGAGATTAATTTGTGACATAAACTTATCTAACTACGTAACATTACCCAGAGATTCCTGGGTTATATGAGATAAATCCTTCCCATCTGTGAAAAGGGAAGAAAAAATAAAATAGTAATTGTCAATATGGCATATCTTATATAAAAGAACCAGTTTTGGGTTCAGAGAGTAAAATGATAAGGTATGAATTAATTCTTCACAAATTACACTTTTTCAATAATTCAGCCTAAACTCCATTCCAAACTGAATGTTAGATTTCAGTCCAAATCCATTTTGTATTCCCATTTACTTCCAATTTAATATTGTCATAAAATCAGTATCCAGTTTACTGTGTCTTTCTTTGTCTGCTAGACTCTCAGAACATTTATGAATTCATAAAATAATACCTTTTCAAATTACTGCAAGGAACACAGTCTCTCATAATATACATCCCAGCTCTGTAATACAATGAATATACACCAAAGATGCAAACAGGTATTTGGCCAAGGAATCAATGCCTAAATATATTAATACCACAGCATATGAGTGCTGGATTATATTTTGAAAAAGACTGGAAATATGAGTTTAATTTAGAGATTACTTTTCCAACAAATTATTTTGTAAGTGTATTCATTCCTAGGGAGCCTTTCCGGTGTTTTGCTTCTAAACAAGTAAAGCCACTCAACACAGAGCAAAAGATCATCAACCTCCTGTCAGAAATTACTTTGCTGACGATTCTCTTAGTGTATGTTTTCACATTTGTCTGGCTGCTCTGACAAGATGTATTGTCACGTATAACCAAATTAACACACAGGAAGTCTTTGTCATTAAAGAAATACAGGCTGATTTCTTTTCTTATGACCAACAAGAGAGCTGCATTTGCAGTGCTGACAGCCACAGTGTTCTCTGAGCTAATATTCCTGTGGCACACGGCTAACTCATAGCAACCTGGATCCTGAAACTGGGGCAATGCATTTATTTAAACCCTCAGGGAAGAAACTACTTCAAATCCAGGTGCTTAATGGTAGAACCATGTGTAAACTGGAATGCACAGCATACATTCATCCTGCTATTAAAGCAGCATATTAAAAGGAAAGGAATGAGGAAAGAAAGTCATAAGAAACCTGAAGAATTTTTGTCCTACTAACAATTCAAATATTGTGGATGATGTTACATATAACCAGAATTTTACCCTTAAATCCAAGCTGACACTAAAGCGTTCCTTGGAGGAGAAGCGAAACTCAGATCCTGATGTTAAGATGCCAGAATAAAACAGTCTCGTCCAGTACCTCTGCTCCGGCCCTGGTTCAGGCAGAGAGGTAAACACATGCTGCACTCTCCCTGGGTGCACTAAGTGCCCTTGCTGTATGCTTTCCTGCCAGCTGTTGCAAAGAAAAACACTAGCAGAAAGTAAAAAAAACACAGAATAATATGCCCAAGTAAGAACTAGCTTTCCCGCAATCAAGTGGGAAGAAAGTAGGCGGATTGATAGCCAAATGCAGTAAGAAAACAAGGTGCATAAGTTAAACCCAAATCAGAAAGTGCTGGAATTCTCATAAATCCCAGCCTTGTAAGACTTGGCAAATTTTTCAGCAGAAATGGAAATGCACATAAGCATTTTTACAGTTGTGGATGCTGTTTGAATCCCAGTCTCAGTGATTCAGCTGGGATGAGCTTCTTTACCTAATGAATATCTTAGCTCCAGAAACTTCAGCAAAAAACTGCTGAGACAGATTTGATAACAAGAGATTAGCTTAAATAGTGCCTCTGCAATCTCTGATCACAGGGTAAGCTGTGCCCAGACCGAGCAAATCTCTAGTTTCTTTTTCACTGGTTTCATTGTTTCCTTCTCCTTCTGAGGGAGGAAAAACAAGACAAAAATATTTTTTCATGGTATTTTGGCACTTCTGTTTCCTGTTGTTGCCAGAACCTAGAAGTTAAGAAACTTGCGACTGAAACAATTGAAGCAGCACTGGAAAATTCAAACAGGAAGAAAGATGTAATTTTTTAAACAGTGAGGGCAATTAATCACTGGAACAGCTTTGCCAATGGATGTGGTTGATTTGCCATCATATGAGGGTTTAAATCTAGTCTGTCTTTCTTTCTGAGTGTGATTGCTCTAATTTAAGGTATTGGTTTTAACACGAGAAACACTGGGTAAAATATTCTGGTTTAGCTAGATTGTTACCATGACCCTCTCTGGTCTTAATGCTATGAAAATATTTAAAAGATGCATTTTAGGACATACTCTTTTGCAGACTTGGGTGAATGTGTGGGAGGGGAGAAGAGAGAGTGGATATTCCCCTGACTTGCATTATCTTCATGGGTAGGGCACTCCACTGAGATGAAGACCATCAGGATGCAAGTCTTTGCTTCAGGTAAGGCACAGATAGAAACTGACAAGAGCTCAGCTGCTAAAGGAGCATACTCACCCCAATTCATTGTTTGGATTTAGGGGCAGCTTTGTCCAGGGGCCCAGGCCACCCTCTGACTTGGGAGAGAGTCTCACCTCTACCAGCCCAGGCTGCTCAAAGCCCCATCCAACCTGGCCTTGAATACTGCCAGGAAAGGGGCACCCACAGCTTCTCTGAGCAACCTGTGCCAGTCCCTAACCACCTTCACAGTAAGGAATTTCTTCCTGATGTCTAATCTAGATCTACCTTCTTACAGTTTAAAGCCAGTACCCCCTGTCCTATCACTACATGCCCTACATGTTCAGGTAGCTGGAGACCACAGCTGCATTCACAATCATCTCTTTCATCAGTACCTGATAGCAGGATTATGAAACTCTAAGTTATGGCTGGATGTCTTATAGGGCACAGGATGATGGATAAATGTTGCAGTTTTGAACTTTTATGTCAATAATCACTAGAACTATGCTTTGAAGGTATTTAAAGCCAATTACTTCAATAGAAGTTAAATGTCTAGACGTCTTTAACACTCCCTGACTTAAAAGCCATAAAAATGTACCTTCTGGCCTACAAGATCTTGACGTTTTATCTTGTGATAATCTGATCTCTTTGGGTGGGGAGCAAGCTGTTTGAGCTAAATATCTGCAAATGCATGTAGGATTTGCATGAATCTTTGCAAAATCTATAGCTAGTTCTTCATGATTCAAAGACATGTTTGGACAGAAGCCTCCCCAGGTCTTGAAGACAGTTCCAGTAAAGAAAAGGAGAAATTAATAAAAGCACACACACACAGAGACCAATAGAGGAAGGAAAAATTTTCAGTTTCACTAGAAAGAAACAGAAATGCCTGTTTCTACTCCCAGGGGGGGGGAAAAAAAAAAAGAAAAAAAAAAGAAAAAAAAAAAGAAATTAAGAAGATAAAGTTTTATGCTACTTCATGGAAACATCTGGGTGAAAGAGGTGTCAACAGAAGTCAAAATAACAACTTGTATCACATAGTTTTGATGTGAATGTTTTTGACACATTTATCATACTTGCCATTCTGGAGGAGCAGGGTTAGATATATGCCAGGTAAAAAAAGAAGCAGAGAGAGACGTTTCATTTTAGAAAGAGGCAGTCTCACTTAAAGAATCTAAATTGCATTTCTGAGCATAGCAAATTAGCTGTAAATGCAATTTTATGGTTGTTCCAGGGAGAAAATGTGGGTGGAGCAGGCTGTAAGAATAGAGAAAATAGGCAAATTGAGAAATAAAGACACAGACTGGTTGTAACAGGAGCTGAAAAGCTCTAAAGTAGAAGTTTCCTCTCATCTCACTAATCTTGTACAAAAGACACAACACTTATTTTTCACCAAGACTTTCTTTGTGGCTGAATGATTTTTTTCCTACCATCTTTGTAGCCTGACATTTTTGTGAACATTTAGGCCAAAAATATGAGTGAAATGCTTACAGAAGTGCAAATTTTTCTAAAATTATTTACATACAAAACTATACAGTACCTATCTCCACAGTATATATACAGCAACCTAAGACAAAAATAACAATATATCAGTGACACATGGGGAAAGAGGTGTTTTCAGACTTACTAAGATGATTAAATCAGTGAACAGAGGACAAACCTTTCAGTGAATAAATTTTTCCTAATAGCCAATCTAAACCTCTCGTGGTACAACTTCAGGCCATTTTCTCTCGTCCTATCAGTTACTGGGAGAAGCGACCAACACTCACTCCACTACAACCTCCTTTCAGGTAGTTGTAAAGTGAGACAAGGTCTCCATTCTCCAGACTAAACAGTCCCAGTTCCCTTAGCTGCTTCTCATAAGACTTGTACTCTAAACCTTTCACCAGCTTCATTGTCCTTCTCTGGACACACTTCAGCACCTCAATGTCCTTCTTGTAGTGAGGGGTCCAAAACTGAACACAGAATTTGAGGTACAGCTTCACCAGTGACCAGTACAGGAGCACAATCACTTCTCTGGTCCTGCTGGCCACACTATTTCTGAAACAAGCCTTCTTGGCCAGCTGGGCACAATGCTGTCTCATATTCCACTGGCTGCTGACTGCCAACCCAGGTCTTTTTCTACCTGGCAGCTTTCCAGCCACTCCTCCCCAAGCCTGTAGCGCTGTATGAGGTTGTTTTGACCCGAGTGCAGGACCCAGCACTTGGCCTTGTTGAACCTCATGGTCATCAATCCAACCTGTCCAGACTCCTCTGCAGAGCCTTCCTAACTTTGAGCAGATCAACACTCCCCCATAACTTGCTGTTTTCTGCAAGTTTACTGAAGATGCACTCTATCTTGTCATCCAGATCATTGATAAAGATTCTAAACAGAACTGGTCGCAGTACTGAGCCCTGGAGGACACCACTTGTGACCTTCTGCTGACTGCATTTGACTCCATTCAGCACATCCCTTTGAGCCCAATCATCCTGCTAGTTTTTTACCCAATGAAGAGTACACTCATCCAATCCAGAAGCAGTCAGTTTCTCCAGGAGAATGCTGTGGGAAACAATGTCAAAATACCATGAAATAAATAAATGAAATAAATAAATTAATAAGAGAGTATAAGAAATAAAGCCACCTAACTGATAGCTCTCTTTTGGCTCAGTTTTTGACCACAGCAATGAACTCTCTCCAGACAATTCTGCAAGACCAAGATCTATCTCTAAGCAGCAATGTGGACATGAGCCAGTCACTGTCACATAGTCCCCGGGCCAGAAATTGGTCCTTGACTTCTTTTGTTCAGTAGTATAAACATATCAATGACATACTCAGGTATGAATAGCTCTCAGCATCTTTATTAACTACCTATTCTTGCATACTTTCTGTTTAGAACCACCTGTTCATTACCAAGAAGAAAAATGAGCTCCTATGAGAGCTCTCCAAACAAGCTGAAGGGTAGTATGATAAAAAGGCTTAGTAAAAGCACACCTAGAAAGAGATGAAATAGAAGGAGACAGAGAACTGAATGGAGGGGTATAATGGCTAATGTCAAGGATGGAAACAAGGGCAGAGGGATACATAAAAGAAGACAGCAGAAAAATTCAAACCTCTGACTCCGGAAAGTATTTAGCAAAGGATTTTTCTTGGGAATGTAACAAAGCCAGATTTTATACAGAATGCCTATGTATTTTCCATCTGGGTACTATTTTACAAAGAGTGGAATTTATTCTAATTTCATTTCATTAAACTTCATTTACTTCCTTACTACAGTAGCCAGTGAAGATCTATACTTTTCTCTTGATCAAAGGAGAAACTCTTGTTTCTTCCTAGCTCTTCTGTGAAAAATAGTTGTCTTTTATTCTGCCTTTCCTGTTGGTTTTTTTTTCTTCTGCTGCTAAAATTGGAAAAAAGGATAAAGCTGAAAACTGAGGAGTTTTTTTTTCCCCCTTTATTTTTTTTAATTTAATTTTAAAAAGTAGGGTTTAAACAAAATTCATGACAATGGGTTCTACTTTGCAAAAAATTACATTTAGAATCTGGGAGCTTTTGGTCAGATTCCTCTCTCCCACCTCAGATGTCTACAGTGTAAGTATTCACATACAAGTCAATTGCCCCAGAGATGTAGTCAGTGTAGTGATAAAGGAAAAGTACAGAAAACCCCCCAAAGCTAATAGAAAATGCCTCAGGGGACTTAAAACTTAGAAAACAAGGTCATAAACTATGTATACTTGACAGGTAGGGTAAATCATTAAATAGGATAAACAAGTAGACAATTTGGAGAACTACTTTGTTTAAGGTACAGGACATATAGGAACAAGAACAATAATGTATACCAAGCCAAGTCTGCAGGTGGTTATAAAGTCAGCACCATCTCTATGCATGCTCCAAGAGAAGGGTCACCAAAAGCACAACTGAAGAGCTGAAGATATTACTACTTGATGAAGAAGACCGCCAACTGTGAAAATACCTCAAGATGACCGTGACAGGACACCTGTGGACCAGTGAAGAAAGGAGCCAAAATAGGCTGATATGATAATTATGATAATTAGTTCTACAAAGAGACGTGTTTATTTGCAGTAGTTAGGATGCATATGTATCAGTATAGGGAACAAAAAGAACCTGTGTGTAACAAGTAGTGGGAATTTAAGGTGATTCTGAGAGGACCCTGGTGCTGTATTAAAGAAAACTGACTTAAACCTCTTAAGAATCTTTAAATTTTGTTTTAGGTCACCTCTCTGGAAATCAGCAGTCAATGGAGCTTGCAGTGTCTCTCACATGACTAGAGTTAGGTACTTATATTTTGTAAGATAAACAGTTACTCCATTGACTATACTGACAAGCCCTCTTCCAAATACTGAAGCAACCTAGGAGGGATAAGCCCAGATGTAAATATCTAGAGGTGACTTAGGCATCTGAAGTTAAGCCAGCTGAGTCGAACCCATCCTTTTCTTGGGCTTCCCTCATGAATCAAAGAGGAAGTAGAAAGACATTTGGAATCCTATAATTTGAGTTATACACTGGAGAATTTTATCTTCTTTTATTGTATGTATGGAGGTCCTGCGTTGACTATTCCCTTGCTTTTGGAGCTACCCTTTATTGCAGTAAATGGTACCACTTTTCCAGAAGGTATTTCTGAGAGGAAATCTGCAGTAGGTTTGTTCAGATGGGGATTGAGAGAGTATTTATTTGTCTGACAAATGAATAACAAAGGTCTTGATTTGCTTCATTTAAACCTATTATCATAGAATCACAGAATATATTGGGTTGGAAGGGACATTTAAAGATCATCCAGTCCAACCCCCCTGCAGTGAGCAGGGACATTGTTACTAGATCAAGTTGCTCAGAGCCCCATCAAGCCTGACTTTGAGTATTTCCAGGGATGAGGCCTTCACTACCGCTCTGGGCAACCTGTGCCAGTGATCTAATACCCTCGTGTTGAAGAACTTTTTCCTGATAGCCAACATAAATCTACCCTTATCCAGTTTAAAACAATTACCCCTCTTCCTATTGCTACATGAACTTGTAAACAGTTCTCCAGCTTTCTTATAGGCACCTTTCAGGTATTGGAAGATCACCCCTGAGCCTTCTTTTCTCCAGGCTGAATAACCCCAACTCTCTCCACCTGTCTTCGTAGGAGAAGTGCTCCAGCCCTCTGATGATCTTTGTGGCCCTTCTCTGGACCCACTCCAGCACTTCAGTGTCCTTTTTGTGATGGGGACTCCAAAGCTGGATGCAGTATTCCAGGTGAGGTTTCGCCAGAGCAGAGCAGAGGAGCAGAATCCCCTCCCTGGCCCTGCAGGCCACACTTCTTTTGATGCAGCCCAGGATGTGGTTGGCCTTCTGGGCTGCAGACGCACAATGGTGGCTCATTGGTGGCTATTCACTTGTCAGACAAATAAATAATCTCATGTCCATCTTCTCATGCACTGGTACAGTCAAGTCCTTTTCCCCACAGCTGCTTTCCAGCACATCATCTCCTAGCCTGTATTGATAATGAGGATTATTCCTACCCAGGTGCAGGACCCTGCACTTGGCCTTTTTAAACCTCGTGAGGTTCACCTGGGCTCACTTCTCCAGCGTGTCCAGGTAACTCTGGATGGCATCCCATTCCTCTGGCGCATTAACCTCACCACCCAGCTTGGTATCACCAGTGATCTTGCTGAGGGTGCTCTCAATCCCGCTGTCAATATCATTAATGAAGATATTAAGCAACACTGATCCCAGTACAGACCCTTGAGGGACAGCACTTGTCACTGTCTTGCATCTGTACATTGAGCCAATGCCCACTACTCTCTGGATGCGACCATCCAGACAATTCTGTATCCACTGAACAGTTCACCCATCAAATTCATACTTCTCCAACGTGGAGAGAAGTATGTTGTGGGAGATCATGTCAAAGGCCTTGCAGAAATCCAGGTGGATAACATCCATAACTCTTCCCCTGACCACTGATGCAGTTACCCCATTGCAGAAAGCCACTAGGTTGGTCAGACAGGACTTGCCCCTAAGTAAAGCCATGCTGGCTGTCTCGAATCACCTCCCGGTCCTCCATGTGCCTCAGCATAGCTTCTAGGAGGATCTGTTCCATGATCTTCCCAGGCACAGTGGTGAGGCTGACAGGTCAGTAGTTCCCAGAGTCCTCCTTTCTACCCTTTTAAAAACAATATTACAGAATAGAATAATAAAATCCTTAAGTTTAATCATTAACCTCTAAGATTATCAAGTCCAACTTTCAACCCAACACTACGATGTCCATTAAACCATGTTCTGAAGTGTCACATCCACACAATTTTTGAACATCTCCAGGGATGGTGACTCCACCACTTCCCAGGGCAGCCCGTGCCAATGATTGACCACTTTTTCAGTAAGATTTTTTCCAATATCCAATCTAACCCTTCCCTGGCACAAAGATTAGATATAGACATTGCAGTTGTCCTCAGAAAGAAACATATTTCTGAAAGGTAGCTCAGATCACCATGAGTTTATGCATAGTGTAAGCATCTGGAAGCCTAAGAAAAGGTAAGAAGTGTCTGAAATGCTCCCCTGAAGACCACCCTCAGGAGTGTCATGTGTAACATGCCACTGGAACAAAGCATTCTATCTAAAAATTGTTTTTAACAGCAGCCAGAAGAAGAAACAAAACTCTAGGACAATTCCATCTTACTTCATAACAGACGGCAAAAAAGAAAGGGGGCATATTTCTAGTTTCTGACTTTCAGTATGATCGTGCACCTCTGTATCTGGGAAGTAACCCAAAGAAAACAGAAGGAAAAAAATTATGCTGTTACACTTTAAAAGATGTCTTAGAAATAGTAATCATTAAATAAATAGCAACAAACTTTGGATTTTACTAAAGAAGGGAAAGCAGACCCACCTGTAGCTGTTTAGTTCAGTATTTGTTCTATGGAAAATGTTGCAAATGAATATGTGTGCATGTGTGGATATATTTGTATGTATGTATAAATAATTTAATTTTTTTAAATTAATAAAATCTATATAAATGCATATTGCACACACCATGGTACTATGTAGCATACATTATTATATGATTATATTACTATATAATGTTAATACTCTATTCAAAAATAGTTACAATGTGTTAGAAATGTTTTAGCCATAGCTGCCTATTTCAAAGTCAAGGTTAGATTGCCAAAAGAAGTCAGCCCAGAAATACCAAACACAATCCAGAATGCTGAAAAAACAGAAGACTCACTCTTACGGTACTTGGGATCTTTATGTCCTTGGATATGGTCATGTGACCAAAAAGACAATGACTCTCTTGACCTTTCTTTGCAAAAGAATTCTAAGTCTTGTTTTCCAGCAAAAAGAAATATAGAATAAGTGACAAATTAAATTTATAGATTACCAAGAGGTTGCAGAACTGGGTTCTGAAGATATCTATTCCATGTCACAAGGGGATACAGATCTATTTTCTGTGGGCTGCCCCTTCATGTGTCAGCTGAATCTTCATATTGCTATGGACAACTTATCTGAACTCAGGGTGGCACCTAAGCTCTATCTCACAAACTTCCTTAGCTCTCAGCAAAGCAGCGCAGACAACAAGCATCAGGCAAACATAAAAGTCATATTTACGGGTCATTACTCTGTTTATAAAGGTGTTAATTACTGGTTCAATCCAAGAGGGAAAGATATTCCCAAACTAGAAGCTTCTTTGTGAGATCAGGACTTCTGCATTTGAAAATCCAGAACTCTTGTTTCCCAAATCTCTTAAGCATCAGATAATGCTAGTGATGAGATAAACAAAGCCTTCTGATTCCCTTCTCTTTCTATAGGAGTAAGACTTGCTAGGGAATAATCTTGGGGATTATTTTACTACTTATCTCCTGTGAGACTGAAGTTTTGGGGCTTCCTGTCTGGTAGAGAGGGTTGCAAGATCGTACTAAGTCTCCAGGTTGTGCTCTGTAGCTCAGGACCAGAAGTCTCTGGTGAGGGTCCCATCTGCAGTATGTTCATGACTTTCCAAGGGATCTGTTTTGGTGTGTATCTCTGTAGTAACTGTGGTCCTTCAGGATGGTAGTTAGAAATGTACAGACTCCAGCCATGAATATGCCTACCTGGGGGAAGGTCCTAGCCTTTCAAAAATGGAATTAATCATCTGCCACTACTGTGGCCTTTAGCTTTCCAAATTATAAGCCCCATACAGCCCTACAATGAGAAGACGTTCCTAGGATATTTCCGGAAAGACCCGTTTCCACAGCCTTTTTCGACATCTATATTAACTCAATGAACTCTTTTCCAGGTGTTCCCAGATCAGACTCTTGCTTCAAAAGGGTTAGAGATAAGATTCATCTGATTATAGATTTAGTCATCTAAGAATAAGCTATTCATGCCAAGTTAACAGAGTTTCCAGTTGGCTTCTTGAGATATTCAAAGCATTTTGAGTAGGACTGCACACTGTTGTGCACATGGTTTTCCCATTTCTAGGTTAATAAAGCAAAATAATTAATGTTAAGGACTAAAGATAAACATAGATTCCTCACTAAGGATGCAAAAGAAGAGCCATTTCCTTGCTAAAATATATTAGCAAACATTTCTGTCTATGCATGGGGAAGAATCTGGTTTAGAAAAACCCAGGTGAGATATTAAGTAGTTAGAGATTAAACCCTTTTTGTTTGCTTTTGGGGTTTGTTTTGTTTTGTTTTGTTTTTCTTTATTTTGCTTAGTTTTGTTTTGTTTTAATTACCTGATGCTCCTGTTAAAACTGCTTCTTTTTAAGAAGATGCCCAGCCATGCAGGGGTTAATGTATCTCCTCACTACCTTCCTTCACAACTTTAAAACTTAGGAACATGTGCACACTTATGCATGAAACAAACAAAGCCACTTGCATTATAATCTCCTCAGGGACAGCCAACTGGGAAAGGCAAATTTAGCAATGTACTTCTGTTTTTTTACATAGTGTAATGCCATTAAACTTGACATCATGTAGACAACGAACATTACAGCAAAATACTGATGCTGTTTATTAGCTGCCTGACTTTTTTTGAGAGGAAGCACATGTCACATTTGTTTCAGACAACCGCATCGGGGTCCCACAGCTCTGATTAAATATGTATCCTTTGTTCAGCTGCATTGGAGTCAGTTTTGGCCTACATAGGCATTTCGTTAATATTTTAAATAGGAAAAAAAAAACCAAAGAGAGAAGAAATTAACAGTTGCTGAACTTCTCCAATTATGGCTAATCACATTTACACCCTGGGGTTTGCAGAATTACATATCAATTGGTGGCTTCCCCATTCTACAGCAGGCAGTAAATGTGACAATTTAGAAAAAGGACCAGAAGACATCTCAATTCAGCATGGATATCCTTGTAAATATCCCCCAGTGAATTTATTGCTCTGGTGTTTGATGTGACACAAAGATTATACAGCATAATTTACTAAAATTATAAAGCATTCTGTGTGATTGATACTGAAAGAACATGATATCATTCCTCTTTATATAAAAATATATTTTTCTTTCCATTGAAATGAAGGGGTTAAGAAATTACATCCCAAGCAAAACTCTGCAGTGAAATCTTGCTGGAACATTTGATGGGAAACCACTTTTTCCTTTCAAGGTTATGAAAAATGAGTTCTAAGAAAGAAGTGCTCCAACTATGATGCTCTCTGATACGTTTTAAGAAGAGAAGAGCACTTTTCCCAGCATCTGATGGTGCTTTAGCCACACCAAATTGATAAGAGAGTTACTGTCAGTGTCACTTAGTATGATCTTTAATTGAAGAGTTTCTTCTTAAGTGTTTAGATAAACTCAAATTGGCCATGTACGTGTTTTGAACATCATAAATGATGAACCAGCAGGGTCAAGCAGTCCAAAGCTGCTTACAATTCCTTAATCTGGGAAAAACCTTAGCAGGGGGCTGTCAAAGCACATTTTGCAGTGAGTGCATGTAAACGCACATGCACTTGTAAACTCATGGCTGCAGAGCTAACCTCATATCCACTGTTTCTAATTGAAGGTGGAAAGAAAGGAGACCATCTGAGCAGAAATTGGTATTTGAGAAGAGAAAATATCCCTGTGGATTGTTCCTTGAACACACAAGTAGGAGGCAGGAAAATAAATTAATGTGTCTGGCAAAAGGCTGATATGGATGAAAACCCTCATCTAGCTGAGCTTCTTGATTTTTCAAAATAGGGCTGAAAGTTCTATGTTTTCTAAGATAACATGCTATCTGAAAGGCTTTTACAGAGTTTATCTGTGCCTGTGTTTTCACTCCTTACTGAAACCAAGAAGCAGAGTGAAGTGAACAACAATGGCGAGGTGAGGAGGAAGGATGAGGCAATCAAACCTTTCTAAACTTGAAATTCAGTTCATGTTTGCACTGACTTTAAGCAAAAAATACCCAGGCAATGTCTTTGTTCATCTGAGCCACTTCATCTATTGCTCAACAATAAGACTTCCCTGTAGAGCTTGTCTTCAGCTAGTCCACGAATATATCCATTAATAAAATTCAAGAGATTTGTTCAACAAATTACCTTATGAAGTATTCAGCCAGTTGCATAGTTTTAGTACCATTTTTCAAAGAAGTTGCTAAATAAGCAATAGTGACATCTCCAATAAAATGACATATATGACAGGAACTGCTGTGCAGTTTAAGCAACACTTTTTAAGAGGAATGTTTTTATTTTGGAGGCTAAGATTTTATGTGATCACTGGAAAAAAATATACAACTGACCCTTTGTGAACTTTAACAATATAAAAGTCAACTTCAGAAAAGCAAAGATTTCATAATCAAACCTGTTTCCTTGAATCAGACAATTCCTCTGTCCTCCTACATTATACAAAATAGTGAAATAGTACATTTTTTTGCCCTTAAGACTGAAATGAGATGGTTGAAAAATACTCTACTTGACTTTTTAATAGTAATTGAATAAGCTGTCACTGAATGTGCTAATAGATTCTTGTATTTAAGACTACATATTGGATTTATGATAACATTTTAAGAACATGCATAGTTATATGGATTTTTTTTAATCATGTGCAAAGAATAAATAAATCTCAGAGAAACTGCTGAACAGTTTAATGTGATTGAACTTCAGAGGTTTATTCAAATATAATGTATAAAGCAGTTTTTATTTTGATCCTTATAAAGTCATCTCCATATGTCTCTTTTTATATTTTTTTAGTTGAGTCTCTTTCATACTGTCTGTGATCTAAAATTGGGTGTGAACAATTTTAACAATATTAAAATTAAAACAACTAAAGGAATAGTTGTTTCTCATGAAACAAAAGGATGGGGAAATATAAATAATTTGCGAAGTATATCTACACGTCAGTCTATATTAGCTCTACCCATGATCTTTCTTCTCAAAAGAGGTGGCACAGTCTGCCCTGAAATCTGAGCCAAGCTTTGTAAGTACTTTGCCTGTATTTGTTGAAATGTTCAAAACCTTTTTGAATCTTTCAGCAAATCCAACATCAGCACAAGATTTCTTAACATAGTTTTCATTTTATAAGAAATGTCTTATGCTGTCAGCTGAATCTTTATGTCTGAAAATGCCAAAAAAGGGGGGAATTTTCTGGTTTTAAACTACCAGTTCAAATCCAGCTCATATCTGTCCTGCACTTAATTCATCAGTTCAGACGAAACTTAGGTGGTTTTTTACTTGTAGCAGTTCATTGTCTTATGGCCTAGTCCTAAAATAAGAAAATGTCCCTATGGTCACCACTGGCAAACTAGTTTACTGGCTGATTCAACAGGATGGTACAGGCTCATGTTCTTTGGAGGGTGGGTTACTGGACAGATTACACTGCTGTTTGCAAATTCCGAGAGTTCTGGATCCATGCTATGATATACATATCATTTATGCTGCTCATCAAGAACCTTTGTCTTGCTGTTATGTATAGCAGTTAAATGTCTAATCCCAGTGCTTTGTAAAACAAATAAATACAGAAGATGAGGGCATGTGTGGGACAAACTTCTTCCACCCCAATAGGTATATGAAAAATTGCTTATAGGCTAGGATTCACCTCACCTGACTTTGGATTCAGTACCTAGTTTTCTAATTCAGAGTTTGAGATCTAGGCTTCCTCCGTCATCACTGGAGCAAAATACATCTGAAGTCTCATAGGCATCTTGCTGGAATGGAAAAAACTCTACAAATGTGTCTGTTAGATGTCAAAAGATTGGGTGGACATAATCAATGCTATTAACGTATAGGGTTTTTTTTTCCTTGCATTTCTGTTTCTTATGGGGTGTTATCAGTAGTGACTCTAGAAGCACATCTTTCATCATGTCTGAGACCACTGAGACATTTGACCATTCTTACCTAGGAACAGGAGCACTGAAGTCGGCAGCTAATTGTCAAGACAAATGCTTTGAACTCGTGGTTTTGATCTTGGCAACTGGCAGAAATCTGAATGAGCTCACAAACCCTGTGGGAGAAACACTCTTTTACAAATCTTGGGCTGATGCCATAGAGGACCATAGATGTGATGACTGTGTTTTGTTAATGACCCTGCAAGTCTCTAAGGAGCAATATTAGTGAGTATTATGAGTCAAGGTTTTCTAGTACTAGTAGTCGTCTTATTTATATTTGGAATTACAGGAAAAACTTTAAACTTCAGCTAGGAAAGTAGAGAGCTGGGGAAAAGTTTTAATCAAAAAATAAACTTTCTTTTTAATCTCATTTATATCAATACAAGATGGTGTGTTGTTCACAATGAGTGTGTCTCTATTACTACATTTTCAGTTTGTGATATTGTGTCCCTGACTAGATCTGTCTCTTTGGCATGATTCTTCTGCTCTTTTTGTAGGAGGTTCCAGAATAGTCAATAAATAAAGCTAACTATTCCCCAGAGATATTAAACTGGCAGATTTTACAGGCACTAACTTCACACACAATCAGAGCTAGGTCACTGCATGGAGTACCAGTAATCCCTTTTTCATCTTCAGATCTTCTGAGCCAACTTTCCATTATTGTGATACATATTCCTCTCTCCTCCTTTGCAGCTTTTTCTTGTACTACCTACCTTGAGAGAGTGCTTGGAGGCACAGAGGATATATGCACACTAAGTGATGGAATGAAATACAGATATGTTCTCACCAGTGCCAGTCTTAGCAGACACATCTTTGAGGGTAAAGGTGGTCTATGAGCTTGTCCCAGAACTGCATACCTGAGAGATTACAGATATGTTTTAACACTTCCAATTTAAATGCTGCCAACTTCTGTGTTTGTTCTGCAATGTATGAGTTAGATGGCACATTAAAAGATACAATATCATCTTAATCATCTTATAGTTCAAAGAGATAGGTCTCTTGTAGGACAACTCTGTACCTTGCCCTGTTCCCTTTATCTAGTCAACCTCCTTTCCTCCAGTAAACTGGTAACAGATTTCTTGCTTGACTAATTAGCTCTAAACTGCCTTCTACCATCACATCTTCAAGCTTGCCTCTTAAATATTATGTACATGTTAGTGAAATAATGTGTACAGATTTTAGATTCTCTGCATTTCCCAGGTGGAAGAGCTGAGACAGAGAAATGTTAAGGTTAGAATTTGCCTTACCTAGCTTTAGAAGTCTCAGAGTTAGATCCCTGAGCTAGTAATTTCAGGCCATCTTTATATTCATAAAGCAGCTGCAGAAGGCAATTATTCGACCTACCTTATGGTAAGATGAATTGTCTTCCCTCACTGATATTAATTATAAAAATCTATTATTGCCAGAGTCTAAATACACACCTATATTGTGTGTAGATAAAAATGTCATCAAAGCAAGTGTGTAACTCAAAATGAAAGTTTATATTCCTTGACAATATTTCAAAGTAGGCACTTCCTCTTCTAAAGTTTTTCTGTTAAATTTTACCTATCACCATTCTTTGGGTGAAAAAGTGTATTTCTGAAATATTTCTTAAAGTGGGTGTAGCTTAAACCACTATGATGAAGATAAGCTAAGTTAGGATATTTTCATAGCTAAGTAGGATATTTTTAGATGCTGTTAGTATTAGTATTAGTATTAGTATTAGTATTAGTATTAGTATTAGTATTAGTATTAGTATTAGTATTATTTTAAGCAAATACAAAAGAACAGAAACATTGGTAGGGGCCTCGTAGAAGATGTGGAGAAACCCTATTTCTTAAATAAAGGCACCTGCACCATAAATGATGATATGACAAGTAATGTTGGATTCACCCATATTATAAAATTAAGCATGCTCAGGACCACACTTTAGCAAGAAAGGAGAATGTCATGAAAAGCGTACATACTTACTGTTAAGGTCTTTTACCTTAACTAGCTCTTTTTTAATAATTGCCTCCTAATATTTAAGTTTCCAAACTCTTCAGTGGAAGTGTTGGAGACAGTGATTTGCCAATGGCCAATACCACATCAGGGAAAACTCTAGCAGTCTACCAGCGTAGATTTCACTTGGTTGATCCTGAATAAGCAGTAGCATATTAATGTCAAAGAAAAGCTAAAATGCAAGCAGGACTTTGGAAAGATTTGCCTAAGCAAATTATTCTTATATTTTTTCACTGTCAGTTTAAATTCTTATTATTCATCTCCAACAGAATTAGTGATATACTCCTTGTAGATGAAGAACTGGTCACAAAGACATGATACAACCTCAAAATGAAGTCTGGAATTTAAATCATATCTCTTTCAATACAAAATACCTCTTAAACCATATGACTTCCCTTTCATCCACAGACTTCCTTTAAATTCATTATCAGAATCAGAAATTAGTCATTCTTGAGGCTCAGCATACCATACTATGTTGACTTCTGGTCTAATAAATAATGAAACAAAAGGAAATAAAGGAATAAAAGTATAAGAACTGGAGAACTGGTTACTAGAGAGTGAGTAGAGGGTGATGGACCAAAAGCCTGAAAAAAAAAACCAAAACCAAAACAAAAACAACAACAACCACCACCACCACCATACAAACTAAAAAACAAAACCCAGAAAGCTGAAAAAGCAACTGATTCAATGAAAAAGAAAAGATCAGGAAGTTCAGATGAAGAAACAAGTGACAAAATACTACTAGAAGTAGATACAAACATCCTTAGGCTTAGCTGAGTTGTTGGAAGAAGACACCAGTATATAGGCGAGTAAATCGCCTCACTGAGGGAAAGGAGTAAAAAGAGAAGAAGAAAGGAAAAAAAGATGTGGAGAAGCTACTGACTGTAATCCTTGATGATAATATTAACTGATAATTAGAGGTCCTTATTCATTTGGAGGTTAAAGTAGCTGACTTCAAAGATTC
>NW_010172440.1:0-7164 GCF_000695765.1 Mesitornis unicolor
TTCCTCAGTTTAGCTGTGAGGATGCTGTGGCTTCTTGCTACTGGCAAGAAGCCGATAATTGCAACCTGTGTTGATAACCACTAATGGAGGAAAGTGTGGGAAAGATGTTCTTGAGGTTATAAATTCAGGCTGGGCAAGAGACTGAAGTCTAGGACATATATTTAACTTCCTTTGAAAGTCTTGATAGTTCCACATGAGACCTGGGAGGCAGGCAGAGATTAGGCCCCAGTACATGAGTAATACACTGGTATAGTCAAAAGCAATTCAAATGCACTTGAAAATGGAAAACCTTTTGAAATTGGAGCAACATGTACAAGGGTGGATTGCACCTTTATCATTGTGGAACAGGGCTATTGAATGAAAATTAAAATTATTCTAGGGGAATATTTAAAATAGATACTTGGGAAATGGTAACCTGTTAGAAGACCACTATTTAAGAATGCTAGAGCTCAAAATGTGAATATGTCTGATGTTCAGCGTGCCTCTGAAACGACCAGCATCTGGATCAAGGGATGTTAATGACAGAAATGATGTCTATTAGTGCCTATAATACAGCGAGGTTTATGACTGTAGCATGAGAGAGCACGCCCAATAAATCCAGCAGATAGACATTTAATTTCAGGAAAGAAAACAGTGTAAAAATGAGGTGAGCTATCAAGTAGCTTAAGAGGAGCAAGCCAAAACCACAAGGAACTTAGAAGCAGACTTGGGGCTATTAAAAATTAATATGTTAAAAGCCCAGGTAAAATGTATTCAAGAACAGAAAGTCGTCCAAAACCCCTGAATGACTTAAGGAGGAAACTTTAGCCTGTCACAGGGGAAAAATGGCCTTTTAACAAATGGAAAGTTTGCCCATATGGGAAGAACAGAAAAGTCCATAAAACACATTAGTTCCAATGTTGGCATGAAGTTCAAAAAGCTAAAACACAAATTGAAAAGTGACTTGTAAAAAGCTCTCCGCATCTATCAAAATCAGGAAGCCAGGCAGGGAACTGGTGGGACTTGCTGGTAGCTAAAGGGAAAAGTGACTTGTAAAAAGCTCTTCGCATCTATCAAAATCAGGAAGCCAGGTAGGGAACTGGTGGGACTTGCTGGTAGCTAAAGTGTAAAATGGGCTCTCAGACAGGGTAAGGCCAAAGCAGGAGAAGGTAAGGGAATTCTCTCCATTTGACGAATGTCACAATCACAGACTGGTCTGGGTTGGAAGGGACCTCACAGCCCCCCCAGTCCAACCCCCATGGGCAGGGACACCTCCACCAGCCCAGGCTGCTCCAAGCCCCGGCCAACCTGGCCTTGGGCACTGCCAGGGAGGGGGCACCCACAGCTTCCCTGGGCAACCTGGGCCAGGGCCTCACCACCTCACAGGGAAGGATTTCTTCCTCACAGCCAGTCTAAATCTGCCCTCTTCCAGTTTAAAACCATTCCCCTCGTTCTGTCGCTCCCTGCCCTTGTCAAAAGTCCCTCCTCAGCTTTCCTGTAGGACCCCTTCAGGAACTGGAAGGCCGTAATAAGGTCCCTCCAGAGCCTTCTCTTCTGCAAGCCCAACTCTCTCAGCCTGTCCTTGTAGGGGAAGTTCTCCAGCCAGTGGATAAACCTCAATGTAAAATAATAATCTAGGGTAAAATAGCCTAATACTTACATACAGCTGTATTCAGAACTCTCAGTTATGATTTAGGAAAGAAGACGTGGAGCAATCATTGGCACTTCACTGAAATCATTGTCTCAAGGTGCAGTCACAGTGCAAAATAGCCAAAAAAACCAAATACTGGGCATGATCAGGAAGAATACAGGGAATAAGACAGAGGACATGATTTCACTGCTATATAAACCCAAGTGGGCCCACATATTGTGCAATTACTTACACATTACTTACTGTGCACAGTTCTGGACCTGGCATCTCAAGAAGGATGTAGTAGAGGTAGAAAAGCTGTAGAAGGCAAAATATTTTGGTCATTTTGAGCTAATTTTGTGTTGAATTATGTTGGATAAAAGCAACATTCTGGAACATGGCAAGAAGTGTTCCCAGTTCATTCCACAAAATGTTGTATGTATATTTAACACATCGAATGAAAAAGCTTTGGGAAGTTAATAATTAAACAGCATGGATATGTGATATTGCTAACAAGAAAAAATACAGAGAAAAATGGAGTACTAATTTTACTGGTTAGAAAAATGAACTTCATTTATAGCTTTGTTAAACATGAGATAGAAATAGAAATCTGGAGCACTCATCTCAATTCTTAATGGAAATCTCAGACTTTTACATGGTACCAATACTATTGAGATTCATCCCAAAGTAAGAGTGCACTTCAGACTCCCCTGTGAATGGGAAAGTCCAGAACTTAGTGAACCACACATTTTAAATTAAGGGCCGTTTTAAACTTACCACAGCAAACCTGGGCCTCTTGGTCTCTTAATAGCAGTTGTAATTGCAGGAGATGGTTGCACTCGTGATAAATTAAATAAACTGTGGTAAAACATCTTTGAAAGGAAATGAAATGCATACATACAATTTCCCACTAATGCTCTGAACCATGGCTGTTTTGCATACCTATAAAATCATAATAAAATATTATATTGTATGTTTCCCATCAAATAATACTGTAAATTTAGATTTATTTTCTCAAATTCTAGATTCATCCTGCATTAAATAATGTGTGTGCCATATTTTACATGTTCAAACTCTTGCTTTACCACATGAATTAGTTTCCAAAGCATTTATTTACTATATTTATTTCATTTCTGCCTACTTTTTAAAATTCTAATCGAAACCCTTAACATGGCTCTTGTTTATTACAAAAACCTCCACTGCCTTTTCCTGTTTCAAGTGTTTCTTACAGGTAATCGCTTCAGAGCTGTCCACAAAGAAACCATACAGCAAATATGACTTGGGATTTTATATTGTAATTGTTCATAGGAAATTAGACCGTATAATGCACCACATACATATAAGTATTTCAAAAGATAGATCTGTTAATAGTTTATATTTCCAGTAAAAAATTTTCCCCTCATACTGGATTTGGAGGAGTTATGTTCAGAATTAATCCTCTTTACAGTTACCTTTTTTGATGTTAAGCAAAATGCAATGGATTCTTCACAAAACCTACTTTTAAAAGAGTTGCAAAACTAGGGATCTTAATATTCTTTCACTTTCTTGCCTTGCCTTTTAAATTGACTTGTTGTGCTAAGAAAATCAGTGAGGACTTACACGTGCTATATCAATAATTCAGTAAAAATAAAGGCAGAAAATCACCGTTCTGTTCCTCTGTCAAAAGTCTATGTATTCCTGTCATTTACAGCCCCATGGAAACTACTACTTGTCTTTAACTTATGCTTGACTACAGAGATACATCCAGTCTTTATTGAAAAACATAAAGAGGTGGAAGATCAGCCACTTCTGACAGTTTTGCAGTGGCTGACTCTCAGTAGGAAAGTTGGGCCTTATCTCTAGTTGGATGTATTTGGATTTGGGAATCCAGGTAGTCATTTTTGTACTGACTTTCTCAGAGTTAAAATACTCTTTATGTATTTATATCTTTATATATTTATAATACTTCTTGTGAAAATAACTGCGCTGCCATTATGTCTCTCTCACCCAATTCTCTGGGTGATAAATTAAACCTAAGAACACTCACAGAGCCATCAAGAGTGCTGGAACTTCTTACAGCAAAGTGCTCACATTGATTAGTTCTTTTAATAGCTATAAACAGAGCCGGACTCCATGAATTTGTCTAACATATGTATTATTTATGTCTTCGGCTGTATCATGTGAAAATGAGATATGTGAGGTAATAATGGTTTCGGAAAAAAAAACCTATGCTAAGAATTCTGTGCAGTGTTATTTTACTTCGCTTACTGTAAAGCATTTTATCTAAGACTTAAATCATTTTAGATTCTCAGTTTTCTGACATTCTTTATAATAAACAGACACTAGAGCTTGGCAAAATGTTTTAGTTTCCCCTAGCCATAAGAAGAGGAATAATCACCTGTCTAAGTGAAAGTCAGAGTTCCCCTCTCTGAAGACTTAAGGGTAGCATTAGCAATTTTTCCCATCGCAATGCGATGGGAGTTCATGTTGATAGCTTGTTCATTATAACTTTCGGCTCTTTTCCAAGGTCACTGCCTGTTAGCAACATATAAACTCAAAGGGTTCCTTGTTAGATCAAAATAGGAGAAGTGTATGCTTCACAGAAAAAAACCAGACACAGGGACAAAAAAGCTCCTACAGAAAGGGAGCCCTCAGGAAAACTCAAAGATGTTTGGATAAGAATAAAGTGTGTCAGCTTGGTGAAATGAAAAGTTGATAAAAACACTATACAAATAATTGTATGACAATTGTGTCATTTCTATTTTATTCATTAATTTCATTTTTTATAAGGGAGCTTATGAAGCTGTCAGTGTTTTAAAAGATGAGCTGGGAAGGGGAGTGTTGGTATGCTGTAAAGTGGTAGTGCTGGGCATCATTTACAGATGTGACGATGTGTAAGGAGTGAGTAGAGCACCTCAACTAAAGTTCATAAGAGACATTTATCTTCTTTTTTGCTTGGTGACGGTGGAAGGAACAAACCCCTTTAGAGCAGGAAGAACCTGACAAGATGAGGCCTAAGGAGCAGCTCCTCTCGCCATCTAGTTTGCTTGGACATGAAAACAAGAAACCAGAAAAAGGTAGAGAGCAATGATGGGCACAGTAAAAGCCAGGCAGTACAAGTTCAAGTTGAAATAAATATATTTTACAGAATCACAGAATGGTACGGGTTGGAAGGGAGCTGGAAAGCTCCACCAGTGCAACCCCTGCCAGAGCAGGATCACCAGAGCAGTCACACAGGAACACGGCCAGGGCTTTGGGTGTCTCCACACAAGGAGACTCCACAACCTCTCTGGGCAGCCTGGGCCTTGCTCCATAACACTCACTCTGACAAAGATTGGCCTCATATTTAGACTGAACCTCTTGTGTTCCAGTTTGTGATCACTGCCCCTTGTCCTGTTGCTGGACACAACCAAGAAGAGGCTGATCCCATCCTCCTTTACATATTTATAAACATTAACGAGATCCTCCCTCAGTTTCCTCTTCTCCAGGCTATGTTTCATTTCTGCTACTGGCAACCATTTGATTCTAATGGCAAAAGATGGCAATGACCTCTATTTGTATGAAGATTAACACCATTCAGTCTGTTAGCTTATTTGTTTCCATTTCAACTTGATCCTTGTTCTCTGTATCTCCTGAGCAAATATTGTGAATTTCTGATGGATGGAGCCTGTATTGTTTTCAGTAACTGCAGGAGTGGCAGTGGTATATTTTTGTTTTGCTCAGATTATTTCTAGAATTTTTGGAAGGATTACTATAAGATTAAGACTTAATCTTTGACCTTATAAATTAAGCATTTTTACATTTCAGATCAAAATACCATTTCAGGTTTAGTAAAGGTTAAAAAGAGCCATTGAAAATAAGAATGGACAAAATGAAGTATAAAAGTGAGCAGTTGAGACATTTGGTTGTATCAACAATTTTTTGTTTTGGAAAATCTAAAATGACCCATCTTTGTAGATATAATTTTATAATTTTCAGGTTTCATAGTTATTCAAAAGCAATTTTTCTTTGACAGGATCTGGTCACTTCTAGGTGAGAAAAGGTAAAGGATAACTTATTAAGTTGGGAACAGGGCTCCTCAGGTGCCCAAGGAAGTCCTTGTTCCCCTACTGGACTGGAAAAAAGAGAGAATATTTCTACAACTGATTTCCTGCAATGGTTGCTCTGATTTGGTTAAGATGCAATCTCCCATTACAGAAAGGAGTACAAAACTGAAGTAGCATTGGGGGTTGGGTGAGCTTGTCTTCCAAGAATCATGGTAGTTGGTAATTTTCTGTAGATACAGCCATTCCCTAATGCCAAACTGTAAAGGCCGTCTCCTGTAGGATCTAAGATAGACAGGACTTGGTCATAGACTACAAATTACAGCATTTGGTGGCGGTGTGGTAGCTCTCCTACTTTGGAATAAAGTTCTCTGTGGCATTTTATCATAGTTTTGTATCTGTTGACTGAAACAATTCTCTTGCCCAATTCAAGAACAGTGTAGAATAGCACTTCTCTGGTAAAAGATTACACTGGTTTTTTTTCAAAGTCTAATGATGAACTCTTAATTGTGGCGCATCAAAATATAATGGAAAGTGATAGATGTGATTTCTTTCCTACAACTGGTGTATGTGTTACTGTAAAACACATTTACTGTAGAATTTTACAAGAACAATGTGTTTGTTGGACAGGCTGGAGAAGTGGGCCCAGGTGAAGCTCATGAGGTTCAACAAGGCCAAGGGCAGGGTCCTGCCCCTGGGTAGGGGCAATCCTGGTTACCAACACAGGTGATAGGAGATGATGTGCTGGAAAACAACCCTGAGGAAAAGGACTGGGGGCACTGGTGGATGAGAAGCTGAACATGAGCCACCAATGTGCATCTGCAGCCCAGAATCCAACCCCATCCTGGGCTGCAGCACAAGAAGTGTGGGCAGCAGGGCCAGGGGGGAATTCTGCCCCTCTGCTCTGCTCTGCTCTGCTCAGACCCCACCTGCAGTGCTGTGTCCAGCTTTGGAGTCCCCAGCACAAAAAGGACATTGAAGTGCTGGAGCGGGGCCAGAGGAGGCCACAGAGATGATCCAAGGGTTGGAGCAGCTCTGCTATGGGGACAGCTGAGAGAGTTGGGGCTGTTCAGCCTGGAGAAGAGAAGGCTCCAGGGGAACCTTATAGCGACCTTCCAGGACCTGAAAGGTGCCTTTAAGAAATCTGGGGAAGAGCTGTTCACTGCAGCATGGAGTGACAGGATGAGGGAGAATGGTTTTAAACTGGAAAAGGGCAGATTTACGTTGGATATGAGGAGAAAGCTCTTCCCCATGAGGTGGTCGATCAGTGGCACAGGTTGCCCAGAGGTGGTGCAGGCCCCATCCCTGGAGATATTCAAGGCCAGGCTTGATGGGGCTGTGAGCAACCTGATCTGGTCCCAATGTCCCTGACACTGCAGGGTTGGACTGGATCAGCTTTAAAGGTCCCTTCCAACCCAACATATTCTGTGGTTCTAAGAGAGTTTTTGCAGTAAGCTTGCAACTTGATATGACTGTTATCAGTCAGTGCGTTGAGCCAACGATATGAACATTTGTCTGAGCTTTGAACTTAAC
>NW_010172441.1:0-12789 GCF_000695765.1 Mesitornis unicolor
ATGGGGGCTTCACTGTGGTTACCATCCCTGTATTCCTACTCAGGGGATTGGGTACCCAGAGTACTCCTCCTCTACATGCCTCCTCTACGCTCCAGGCACGCTCCTGCTTCACCTTATTCACCTGATGTGGGGATGAGGTTTTGCAGGGTGTTACCTGTCACGCTTTAGCTATTACTGTTAGAAATCCAACCATTTTGCCCAGGATAGAGCTCACTCAGGCACTTTGAACCTGGCCTGGAACTGAGTGGGAATTCGGAGGAGGGAGGCAGGGTGCTGGCAGGGAGCAGAGCAAACAGCTGTCCCAGGACTCAATCAACAGCCACCAGGTTGGTGCAAGGTGACATAACTCGAGCATAAATGAGCTCACAGAGGGTGAGATACGTGGATGGGATGCTTTAAAACCAAGTAGCTGCCTGGACACAGAATTAATTGCTAAAATGTACTGAAATCTTCTTTCTAAACAACCGGGGCTGAACACAGTATACTGTTACTGTTATTTCCCTCTTGCACAGCATAGCAGCTATTCACAGCCCAACCGCAGCAGCCCACCTACGGATCACAGCATCTTCTCGCTCCACACTCCCTCCACAAGCATAACAAGTGTGCCTTGCAGAATTCATATTTAAGTATACATCTGTGTCCAGGGCAGAGAGTCAGCCAGACAGGAAGGCTGCGGGGACAGAAGGGAGCCACAGCCTCCCCTTCATCAGTTCAGCTGGGGGAAAGAAAAAAAAGGAAAAAAAGGCAGGTGGGGCGAGCCAAAGGGCTGCAGGCCAGAGAGACTGCACACAAGCAGAGCAGACATTTCGTGTGGCGATCCAGCATGCTCGCTCCCTCCCTCCATCCTCCCCCCTTGGCTGGCGGGACTCCAGTGGAATGACAGCTCACCTGGGGCAAACATCTCTCTGCAAGGTGCTCTGGGTATGCCTAGCTGCGAGGTGGCGCCAGCGAGGGCACACGCCGGAGAAATCACAGGGCTTAGAGGATTTGCTACTCGCTTTTTTCTAAGAAAACTCAAAGCCTTCTTCTCAGAGAGGCATGCTCAGAGCAAAAGTCTGTTTGCCTCCTGCAGTTTTCTTTGCAACTTTCTTCCCTTCGGTGGGCTTCCCAGGAGGAGGGCAGAGCTATGGGCTATGTCCTCCCTTCGGTAAAACACTGCCATTTTTCTTACTTTGCTATCTTCGGTTGAGCATGGATGGAGAAAAGACTGAAGAAATTTGTTTAGAGTTTCTATACTTTGTAAAAAGTCTCTCTCTCTCAAGCCATCTCTGTCCTGTTGGCAGAGCCAACTGGCATCAATCGAGTTCTCACGCTGAGCTGAATCCATGCCTCCGGAGTAATTGGCAGAGGGACCTTTCTTTAGGAGGTGCTGGTTTCAGAGGCTAACAGTGAGACGGATCAGCTGCAACCAGCAGGAAAGACTGGGCTGAGCCTTTAAAAAATAGATTACTAGATAACAATGAGAGAAAATAGGTCAAAGAGTAGGACGAGGGGGATAAAGTAGAGGAGCAAAGGCAGCCTGATGCATACTTTCTGCTGTTGCCGCTGCCATGGGCTCAGAGTGCCATGCCACCACCAGCTCTACCAGACTTCCACCTCTCCAGCAGCTGCTAATGCAGTGACTCTCAGCCCTTTCTATCCTGTGACCCCTAGTTGCAACATGAAAACAAGCCGCTTCAGGACTTCCCTCCTGTCTATTAAAAAAGAAAAGCAGTGATGACTGCTCATGACTCTTCCTGGGTTGTGACCTCCACAGCTGCACACAGCAGAGCAGGAGATGGGCCCCCGCGTCCCCCAGCCCACCGTCCCCCTGTCTGGCACAGACTGTTCGCTCCTTGGTGACTCAGCGAGGCGAGTGACATGGCCCTCAGCAGGGTTATTTGTTACCTAATAGCAAGGCTGAGAAAAATAGCGAGGCTGGGAAAAACCAGCCCTCTGAGCTCCTTAGCTAGATGGTTACTGATGGATGCAGAAGAGGAGCATGGACAGCACCGTGAAGGTTTGCTACCAGCACCTTGGTGTGCTTTGCTGGGCAATTAGCGGGATCCCACCATGCAGCTCACGTTCATTGGCATGCAATGAACAGCATCGCCACAGCAGCCTGGCAAAAGCCTCCTACAGCCTTAGGGAGATGGTGGCCTCTCAAGCACCTACTGGGGTGGTAAAACCCTGCTGCACTGGCATTGAGGAGAGCCATCGTCGGTCACCCTGTTGGCCTTCGTGCCTGAGGAGCGGCACTGCTGAGAAGCACGGCTTCCCCCTCGGTGCTGTGCCCTAGGACCGGTGCCCCAGCAGGAGGCAAACAAACCGTCGGTGTTGCTGCTCCAAGGCAGGCAGCTTGCATCCTTTCAGCCACAAGAATGAACAGGCTGTTTGCTCCTCTTTTTTGAGCCAGCACCTTGAATACATACTTTAGCGCTGGGTACAGAGATCTATTTACTGAGAAATTATTCTGTATGTCTGAAATGCAAATAAGTCCCTCCATTCCCATCCCAGATCTGTTACCCATATAAGCAGAGAACGATCAGTCCAAATGACCTTTTGAAAGTTATTATTTTTCTGCCTAAGGACAGAGTTTGGTCCTGAAAGTCTGTAGTTAGGTAGCTTCTACAGCCACCTTAAAAAGAGATCTTAAAGATTTAAACTACCTTGTGCTTTAGATGACACAGGGCAATAACCACTTTGTGATTTAATCACAGACAATAATAATTTGGTTCAGTGCATGATTCAGCTAATCCACAATTTGATAAACGTTCATCCTAAACTACAAACCCAAATAGCTTTCTGCAAATCCTGTTTGACACTTTAATGTTAAGACTGTATTTGATAAGCAATCTGCACTGCACAAGCATATAGGGAGGGAAATTAGGAATTGTTATGCATCCATATGTATCCACAACAGTAATTCAAGGAAAATAAAAATAAACCTTGGCAATTACAGATAAATCTTTATGCAACAAGAAAACTAATAGGCCTGGCTGGCTCTATACTGGATTGAAGCTTCCATAGCTCATAGAAAAATATAGAAATCTGTTTCCCCTGAAAGAAGGTTAGAACTGAAACACAGACCCACTGTCTGCTTTTGCAGTGTCATTGATGCATTTACTTTCATTTTAACTTGGCTGAATGTTTTTGAGGGCTGCAACAGAATCTATCACGGTAATTCTGAATTATTGTGAGTTCTTCAAGACTGACATTCAGGCCAGTCAGTTACAAATGTTTTAGTGCCCCATATCAGCATTCCCGCTTGTGATACCCCCACAAAAATTATGGAGAGGAATGGTGATAAACCTCAAATTGCAAAGGTTTTTCTCCAATGCTGCACGTGGCAGTTTCGATACTGAGCTTGAAACTCTGTAAAGGATCCTGCTTTTCCAAGAACAAACACCCCAAAATTGCTGCTTATCAAACACACCTAAGGAACCTGGCATTTACCCCCAAGAGATGGAAATGATCATGAAAATATTTTTTTACAGTCGAGACCATAAGTAGGAACTGAACTAAGCAGCTTTGTCACCCATCTGCTAAGACTGTGCCGTGGAGCCACCCTCCAGGTGGAATGCCAGGGGCCTGCAGGTGCGCAGCGACCACAGCCGGCCATGGACTGAGGAGAGCATGGTGCAACCTCTGTGTGTGCTTGGAGGGCCTCAGCTCGTGTCCCACCCCAGCACCGCTCTCCTTGAAGCCACGTTTGCTTCTCGTGTCCTCCCTTCCCTGCAGCACCGATTCATTTCTCAACTGTTGATTTCTTCTGCTGTTTCAATCGCTCTCTGCCACCTTATCTCTATCATAACCCTGAGAACTGATATTCTCCTCTGCAAATCTTCAAGAATCCCAATACTACCATCTGAAGCTAGGATTTTTTGCTTAATATTTGTGCCCTTAAAACAGATATAATTATAGATTTTTGCAAAATATGAGCTTATTTTTCCACATTGCTATGTTTTTATGTTGTTAGTGGTTACAGGACATTCTTTAGGAAAAACACTTTGGATTATTCATTTAAAATAATTCAATTATTTCTGATATAATCCCTGGATCTTGTGTATAACGAAACAACATCTGGTACAAAGATTAGAAAATAAATGTTCTTGGCTTATTTTTTTTTCTTTCGTTAAACAGATGTTGTTGATACAAAACGCAGAACCGTAAATCATAGCCTGCATGTGGACACAGACTGTCACTACTGAGCAGAAATTTACTGTGGCTAGATAGAGATTTGAAACAGCAATGAATCACTGGCTTAGTAACTTTATTCACGTGGGTATGGTTTCAATATTCTGACATTAAGTGCACATGTCCTTAAAAAAAATGAACCCTTTTAGTGGCAGCATGGGAGGCTCTGGTTTAGTTCCAGCTGTCTCAGTGGGGGAAGCACAGCGTAATGCAATGGCAGCCTCTGCGCTGAGGCACCTGGCAGTTCTCCGTCTCCTCCTTCGCAGCTCACTGCGGTGCTGCTATTGAACCCCCCAGGCTCAGCTCTGAAAGCGGCCCCTCTTAGTGCTGCACCATGTAGGGCAGCCCTGTCACAGGAGAGGGGTCTGAGCTACTCAGGCAGCTCCACCACTGCCTCCAGCTCTCTTCTTTCTCCCTCTTCTTCCTCTGCTGGCCCTCAACATCCTTTCAGCAAATTCACCATTCATTTGCCGGACTGGCTCATGCCTCGCTGCATAGCAATGGTATTTCTGCTTCTCATTGACTGCATTTAAAGTGAGCTTCTCCAGCTCCTCGCCATTCCTACCCACACACTGCCCTGCCACACCATCTGCACTGGCACGCTGAAGCCCCTCTTCTCCTGTTCTTTTAATATTGATTTTCTTTTGCAAAACATGCCAGCAGGTGTGCTTCACTACTGAACTCAAGACAAAAGCCAATGTTGCTAATCCCACTGCAATGTAAACATACCCTACAGTATCATGCCACTGCTGAGGACACAGATGTTGTCTGCTCCTCAGAGACATACTTACCATTCAGCTGGTAAGGACGCCACAGTTTTTGACCCATTTTTGTCAATGTAAGTGCTGGTTTGATCCAGTGGATCAGGTTCTAACCCCATGGTTTAATTCCAAACCATGACCTCTACTTGATAACTTTTGTAGCACAGGATTCAGGCACGTACTTGTTGAAATTTATGGGTTTTTTCACATTTAGCTTTAATTCTCTGGCCCTGTCACCTTGTATTTTGCAAGTACTGTCCATTTCCTAGCTTTAGCTTCAATTTGGTGTAACAGAATCTTTGGGAAATACAAAGACTCAGCTGGAGACTCATTTTTCCAGAGGCTCAGGACTTGACCTTGTTCTCAGCTTTACACAGGCAGAGCTTTGCTGATTGCAGCGCAATTGTTCTGGTTTAGGATACTGCCAGAGTAGAGGCATTTTGAATCCTGATCTGAATGTTCCTGCTTTGGGCCCATTTTGACTCTGATGTATTTTGCACACGGTGCAGTACGAAAGGGCAATTTAAAGAACAACATTTTCTGTTAAAATGAATAAGAATTATTACCCATCACCAATGGGCCGTAGAGAACTGGTTTTTTAAGCAACGATAAGATTATACGTATAGCATACACATTCATAAATGCATCTATTCAGTACATGTATCAGTCGAGGAGAAGGAAAAGATCTAGATTTCTCTTTGAAGAGTCTCTTAATAAAACACCACCAAGCAATGGCCACCTTTCAGCCTCACAGGCCTGAACACTATCAAGCTGTTCTCAAATCGCTTGCCCTGTCCAAATGATTGCCCATGGGTTTTGTACGTTCCTCTGCAGAGCGAGCACAGCTCCTTGCCTGTGCAGGCACGATGGCCAAGGAGCGGCTCTGTGGCAGGTGTGGCTGTGGCTGTGGCTCGATGAGAGGCAGATCCCACAAGGTGCCACCTGCTACTGGGAAGTGTGGACCACTTCTGTTTGTTCCCTTTGGGAAATAGGCAGGAACCAGGAAAACCAGGCCCTCAAGGTCAAACGTCTATTCGTTCAGCTTTGTGTCTACTGTGCACTGTTTTCAGAGGCTGCAAGCACAGATCAATAAAAGAAAAAACCACCATGGTACTTTGTGAACTTTTATCTGCCTCTACTACATTTTCATTTAGCTTTCTTGCTTGCAGTGCTAGGAAAATATTGAAATGGATCCTCTGTACAGATCTTTGGTTTTTTCAGCCCAGCATTTAAATATGGTTTGCTCCGTTCAATTAAAATGCATTTTCTCTTGAGAACAAGCAGATGATCGGTTTCACAAACCTAGAGTTACAATTTTCCCTTCAGCAGCACCCAGCAAAATAAAAAACAGAGACAAAACATTTTAATCACATGTGTATAAAATACACAGGGTTCATTAAATATGATTTAAAGTTCCCTGTTTGTTTTGGAGACTCTTTAAAGCACCTACTACCCCAAACTCACAGAAGTGTAATGTGATTCCTGATCTATTGAATTTCATAGGATGGCTGTAGTGGGTTCCATTATATATAAATTGGATGCAGCCAATTTACAATCTCCGATATGTACTTTTATCTCAAAATGCCCTGTGAGGCAATTGTGTAAAGTACTTTATCAGGGGTTGTTGTTGGTAATATTGCAAGACTTCATGATGTAAAAAATACATCAATGTCATTTAAATTGAACAAAATGGTTCCCTTTTTTTTTCCTGTAGAGCATTTTTAACCATCTTCTCACCAAATTTGTTCAATAAATACTGTATGAAACAAACATTTTGCACTTTGTCCCACAGATACAATTTGCCAACCTGATTGATTTCTTTCTCTACAGCTAATCTGATTTCTTTAGGCTATATATCTTCTCTTTTATTAAAGATGATGCAATCTTAGCATTTTACCATACACATATCCACCACGCTAGAAAGAGAAGATTCCGTGAACTAGCCTTGCAATCAAATAGAAAACCTGACCCAAATCTCATAAAGCTGATCCCAAAAGATAAATGGCACAATGTGAGACCGAAGTTATACAAATTTGGAAACTTATCCATGCAGGATAATATGGGGCAGTGGATTTTTCTTCCCATGACAGATACAGAAAATAAATAACAAATTCATCCTATCTGTAAAACCTTGCAAAACAAGCTCACACTAATGTTGCACCCAACTCCCCGAAAACTTGCTGCCTCTGAACTGTGAGAACTCAGAACCAGAACTATATTTTTTGTAGCCTTTCCCTGTTTTACTTCTTGCAGAATCTCTCTTTGTGTCCAAAGTTACGTTTATTTACTTTTAAATGGTGTTCCTTGGTAAGGCAACAACCTCAGACTCATCTCCCTGTTCTTTTACAGATTGCCTTTATGTCTTTGAGCAAACCCATAGTTCTTCCTTTCCTCAGCATTTGCAGTTATCTGCCTTGGTTGTGGACAATTTTGGAGTCTCTTTTCCATTCAAGAAGCCAGAAGCTTAGCACCGCTAAGTAATACAAAGAACAATAATTGTTTTCAAATGTTGCAATAATATTCCCAAACAGCATTGAAGCATTCTCTGTTTGCTGCTTCTCCCATACTGCAAAATCAAATTAATACGGTTTATATGCTCTGGGATCGACCCATCACATTATCCCTCTGGTGTTGAACTTCTTATCACTATTCATGACCCCAGTGAAGGTTCAGTTTCATTAGGCAAAGCCATACACAGCCAATCCCAAGAGAATCAAGGCTCTGTTACTGCCAGGATTTTAAGTGCAACAGTAGGTGCCTATCCAGTGCCTTGGAGAGCCTTTCCATCATTTGAACTCGCAGAACAAACGTCTGCCCACACACAGATCCATCTCAGGCCACATGCTTCTTTAACAAAGGGATAAAAGATGGCTTTTGCAAGCTGCCTGGAAAGTTAACAGCTCCAGTCTCTGGCAGGTCAAGGCAGTAGTGGATTCCAGCAGGGAACCGCAGCCCATGTCCTGCCAGCAGCACTGCTCGGCTTGAGGGTGCTCCAGCTGGAACCCCTCCACTCCTGTTCGTGGGGGTGTGCAAGTTTCAAGGAACAGAGTCTCATGTCCAGACCCTTCCTCGAGTTTTTTAAGGTCAGCAGCAAACAAATAAACAGGAACCCAACCCAGCTCATTTCTTTTTCATTTGCAAATTGAACGAATTGAAGTTGGAAGGAAGACAAGGAGGCTGTGACTACACTGTATTACCAAGGCAAAACCCTTCTTTATAGCAAAATCAGTCTTTGAAGCCTAAATACTGGTCAACAGACAGGTGGCCAAATCTTTAAAACACAGAGGAAATCAACCAAAACTTAACACCAAGCCACAATAACACAGGGTCCAAAAAGCCTAGTGCTGGCTAGTATCAAACCACTGATTTCAGACCTCAGGGTGGAAGAACCTCAGATCTCAATGAATATACTTTTGGGAAGTTTTAGTCTTCATTCTGTACCTTTCAATTACACTAGAGTTTTGTATTCATAAGTTATTTCAAAGGAAAGCAGAAAAAAGCCAGGGTTGTGTTGGTGCTGGGACTTGTCCCTTTAGGAGTTAATAAGAACGTGAGAGGCTGAGCATGAAGGCATGAAGGAAACTGTGCAATGGCACGGCCATTCCCTCACCAAGCCAGCTATGGGGATGAAGGTTATCTCCACACCCTCACTACACACAGCAAATCTGCCTGTGCTGCAGCACCTGCCACTGATACCAATCTTTCTCCCGCTCCAGCTATAATGGCTTCATTTCTAAGGAGGCAGGATTAATTTTGCCTGCCTGGAAAGAATGTATATAAGCCTAAAGCCACTAAAACCTCAAGCTTTTACAATGAGGCACCAAATGAAGCCCAACTTTCCCTTTATTTACCCATACCTCACACATCATTTAGCCAAGCAGCCCAACTGAATTATTTATGGTGGACCAAAAAGTCCATTTCCGGAAGATGCAGAGCACTTGAAGTAGAAAAGAAGATGTTCAGCTGTCTCGTAGAATAGGAGCTTTGTGCAAAGATGCAAAGTCCTCACATGATGTGAACTTTTCATGCTTTGAGAAACACACAAATGAGCAGGAAATCAGCTAATTAGGCATGTTACTGTAATTGCTTATTTTATGAAGTGAAGAGGGAGGTGTTCAGCACTTCTTTAAGATAATAATGTAGAAGCAAAATTGTACAGAGAAGCAAAAATAGCAATGGACTACCTACAGAAAGGAACATTGTTTTTTAACAAGAGGAAAAGCAACAATAGGCAAATAATTCCGTACCTAACAGCAGGAAAACCAACAATGCCTCAATATATTCTGTAAATGTAAAACTGGGCAACACTGAGAGAGGGACCTCCTCTCATAGACCCAAGCAGTGACTGAACCTGTGCGAAGCACAATTCCAGCTCTATTTTAGTGACTCTGTATCACCACTTGATAGCTCTGAGACCCTCTGTGAATTTGAGGCAGGCCTTGATGCAGAAAAAGGACTTTTTCTGAAACCTCATGCACCTAAATGGAAGCTCTGAACTCTCCACAGGGCCTGTGTCCATCTGGAAGGACAGAGAAAGCTGTGTGCTCGCTTGCTTGCTCTTCTGTTTTGAGCACAACAAAAAAATGGGAGCAGTAAATAATCTATTTAGGCATATTTCTTTAATTGCTTATTTTATGAAAACCCAACTGCAGACAAAACCGATGTTGTATTTCCTAGGAAATTAGCCTGTCAGAAAGACCTCAGATCTTATTTAGCAGCCAGCTTTTGTGCTCTTGGTATTACTGCCATGGTAAGTAATTACTCATAATGTGACATGCATCGTATTAGTCTTTTAAAACTAATTAAGAAAAAGTTGCATAGCTTAATGATATGTACATACATCTCATCCTTGCAAGCTTTGCTTTGATAACATCTGCTAGTTTTTGGAAGAAGGCCAGTTTTAAAAAGTAAAATAAATTAGTCCTAACAATGCAAGCATTATTAGCATCCCAAAAGTTATAAACTCCATGCCCCACTCCAGCAGAGCATTTCCGTGCACAAGTCCTGTAAGCATTTTCAACTCTAGGAGCTGCCAGATCAGAAACTCAGTGCTGAACCAGAATTTATGATAATGAAGAAGCCTTAAAAACACAGTTTATTTTTAGTGAGCCAGTTTAAGAACCGCAGCTCACCGTCCCTGGCAGATGTAGCTATAGCAGTCAAAGGGGTCACCTCTGTCAGCTGCGTGCCCTTTCTCCCTGCTGATATTATTCCACCTATAAAGAGGCAGCAGAATCGGCGCTGTGTCCTCTCCTCAACCAGAGCGGTTCAGACTGGCATGACTTCCACAGTCATCAATTTTCACATTAGTACTCTGGGCTGCAAACTGCAGAAGCTCAGGAACGAACAAACACATCACTTGTCTGTCCTCCCCATTCTGCTATTGCTGTGGTTAACTGCAACAGAAGAAGGGTAGGGTGGTCATCTAGGGGAGGAAACTTAAATTGTCTAGGATGAATCACCACAGTGCATGTGAAAAACACTGAGAGTGTCTTCCTGAGAACCAGTGTCCCTTCTGCAGAATTCATGCTATTTTGGATTGACATTTTTCTAGTTTAGGTCATTCTCTCTACCTGTACTGTGTTTAGCAATCCTCGGATGTAGGAGCAGTATCTGTAGACTAGAGATAAAAATTAGCAGGGAGAACTTTTGCCTCCAAAATTCAAAAAGATGACAGAAAAGAGAAAACTCCTGGATGTCACAACTTTTTCCCTTCTCGAAAGAAGTTATATTTTAAGAGCCGAGGTCAACAGCCTTCTTAGTAGATATTATTTTATTACATTCTCTGACAAAAAATGACAGCAGTAAAGAACAGCTTGTTCCATAAACCCCTCTCCTCTCGCCTGCCTGCCACCAGCACGCTCTTCCCCTTTCCTAATGGCACTTTTTTTGCTGCCTTCACCTCGTCTGTCTGTATTTCCTTTGGACCTGCCTCCTCTAGAGGGGGGGGTTCCCCATGGTTGGCTTGGGGATGGCCACTGATTATGCTGGACATCAGGCTGGGGGTGAGCACCAGAATTTGACATCAGCAAAATGACTTTACATTCACTAACTAACCCTGGGACAACTTCTCACTGCCCCATGGTGTGAAAGGACAGGCAGCCAGGCTCTCAATGCACAGATATTGGGCTCTGCAGGCTTCACTTGGCTCACCCTTTTGCTGTTTTGACAGTCAGCTACTTCTGCTGAGGCTGGCTAAAACAAAAAAAAAATCCCTTTGCAGGCCACCGCGAGTGCGCCAGGGACCATATGCAAGCAGCTCTGGCTCCAGGAGGGAGCTTGTCTCCTGTCCCTGCTGCGACACTGGCAGGGTCACAGCTACGTGCTGCCACGGCTCACATCATACCTCTGCTCCCGAGGTGGGAGCATGGCAAAACGCAGAGCAGCGAGGCAGGAGAGAGGAGGATGCCGAGGAAAAAAAGGGCATCCAGCACGCAGCATGGGCAGAATGACAACTATTGTGAGACTTCTCAGTGGCTCATTTGGCATTATTCCCAGTGCTGCTTTTGAATTTAATGCATACTTCTGGGTATCTAATGGCAAAATATGGCAAAAACACGAGGCTGGAGGTAGGATGAAGACAGCACCAGCTCAAGGGAGCACTAAATTCAGATCAATTTTCAAACTTCAGTATTTAAAAAAAAGCAAACAAAACCAAAACAACTAGAATTTTTTAAAAATGGGGAATGCATTTTTCGTCATGACATGGAAACGGCCATAATATTTGGTAAATACTTTTATTTAATTATTTAAAACAAAGAAAAATCTAAAAAAGCATACCTTCAAAATATTTAAAACAAAGTAGTTAAAATATTTTGTCACAGGTCATTGCTGTGACACGAAAGTGCTTTTAAAAGAACTTTACTGTTAAGATAAGAAAATCACTGTTCAGAATTTCAGGCTGGTGTTGCTCAATCTGTCTCTTCTACTTCAGCCTTATAATGTTGATGGGAATTTTGCTTTTGATTTCAGTGGAGGTGTTGGGATCTTGAGTAGCCTCATGAGAGGACTTAAGATTAGGAATTTGCCTTTCAGGAGAGATACATTTACAGATGAAACAAGATGTAAAGGAATACTTTTAAGATATTAATGCGTTATAAAAGGCTTATGGTCATTAGGACCCGCAATGGCAGGAGAACAGAATCTTTAATTTCCCACCAAAGACTGCTTAGCTTTAGGGAGGTGGTCTAAAGCATGGCAGTATCCTTTACTCTTATGAACACAGGCTGGTTTTGGAGCAGTTTTCAGCTGATTGAGGAGTTATGTAATTGCACCAATTACATCTAATTACATAATTAGAGTAAATAAGTAATAATATAATTAGGTGCTGTAATTATGTAGTTATGACAGGTAGCACTAATGCTGATAAAATCCATTACAAAACTTGCTAAGAACTGTGGACAGGGCTCATGAGAACAAAACTTTTAGGGCTTCGTTTGCTAAAGTCTTTCATTCTTCCAATGGGCAAAATAATTAACTTAATTACTCTGCCAATAGCCTTTTATTTTTTTGGAAATGAATGGAGGCACAAATCATAGGCTAATTCATAGCCCTCTGTTTTGCTGCAAAAACTTCAGTAACTAACCATCTACATTTTTTGCCTCTATTTATCTATTTGCAGCTACCAAAGCTTAGATGAAATCTGCGTGTACAAATTGCACCTCTGAAAAGAGAAGTCTAAAAATCTGGACGTTAACCTTCACTGTTCCAGTTATCACATTAAACTGTCTCGTCTGACAAATGGACATGAGGAACATTCAACGATTGCTGCATCAATGTAACACAAGTTATGTGCATCTCTCTGGGTTTGCTAGGGATGGTCAAATGGGTCAGATAAGGTTTTTTTCAGCAG
>NW_010172441.1:12820-17989 GCF_000695765.1 Mesitornis unicolor
AGGGGAAACATTCATGCAGGTTCTCAGTACAAATGCAAGGCATGTAGCCAGCTTTTCAACGTTTCTGTCTTTTTGGATACTGTATAATACCTGCCTGACTTCATAAAAGAAGCCTGGATAACAAACAAACAATAAAACCTACTGCCCTGCTTTTATATTCATTAATATTTCACCTGATAACTAATAGAAGATAGTGTGCAAGAAGAATGGGCATCACTGGAAGATCTGAAGTGCTTTATTCCGACCAACATCTCCATAAAGTAGCTGTCCGAAAAGCTAGAGGTGTATAAACTGTGTGCTGTTTTACAATGCATTTTATGCTTGATGCTTTTTTCTAAAAAGAAAAAAAATAAAAATACCTTGCTTTATGAAAGCTGGATAGCTACTGATTACTTCTGTCCCCGCTCAGAGCAGTGTGCTAAGCCCTGAAGTGAATACAGAGCTGCTGGGAACACTGGGAACATTAGGAATTTGCAGCTGATGTCACAGAATCACACAGAAGGTAGTGAAGCAGGGGTTGGGAGGGACCTCTGGAGATCATCCAGTCCAACTCCCTTCATCCAGAGCAGGCTGTACAGGAACGTGTCCAGGCAGGTTTTGAATGTCTCCAGAAAATGAGACTGCACAACTCTGGGCAGCCTGGTCCAGTGCTCTGTCACCCTCACAGTAAAAAAGTAAAGAATTTTTTCCTCATGTTGAGCTTGAACTTCCTGTGTTTCAGTTTGCACCTGTTGCCCCTTGTCCTGTCGCAGGGCACCACTGAAAAGAGTCTGGCCCCATCCTTTCAACACTCACCCTTTAGATACTTATAAGCATTAATAAAATCCCCCCTCAGTCTCCTCCAGGCTAAACAGACCCAGCTCTCTCAACCTTTCCTCGTATGGGAGATGCATCAGTCCCTTCATCATCTTAGTAGCCCTCCACTGGACTCTCTCCAGTGGTTCCCCGTCTTTCTTGAACTGGGGAGCCCAGAACTGGACACAATATTCCAGATGTGGTCTGTCTAGGGCAGAGTAGAGAGGGAGGATAACCTCCCTTGACATCCTGACCACATTCTTTTTAATGCACCCCAGGATACCTTTGGTCTTCTTGGCCACAAGGGCACATTGCTGGATCACAGTTAACTTGTTGCTCACCAGGACTCCTAGGTCCTTCTCTACAGAGCTGCTCTCTAGCAGGTCACCCCCTAACCTATACTGGTGCATAGGGTTATTCCTCCCCGAGTGCAGGACCCTACACTTGCCTTTGTTGAACTTCACTATGTTCCTCTCCGCCTAGCTCTCCAGCCTGTCCAGGTCTCGCTGAATGGCAGCACAGACTTCTGGAATGTCAGCCACTCTGCCCAGTTTTGCATCAGCAAACTTGCTAAGGATACACTCTGCCCCTTCATCCAGGTCATGGATGAATATATAGAACAAGACTGGACCCAGTACTGACCCCTGGGGAACACCACTAGCCACAGGCCTCTAACTCAACTCTGTGCCACTGATCACAACCCTCTGAGCTCTGCCATTCAGTCAGTTCTCAATCCACCTCCTTGTCCACTCATCTAACCCATGCTTCCTAAGCTTACCTATGAGGATGTTATGGCAGACAGATTCAAAAGCCTTGCTAAATTCAAGGTAGACAGCATTCACTGCCCTCCCCTAATCTATCCAGCAAGTCATGCCATCATAGAAAGCTATCAGAAGGCTGTGTCCACAGTTCAGAGGAAGAAAGCAAAAAAAAGTCCTCTGCTTGAGGCCAGAGATATGCAAGATAATGGGAATGTCTTGAACCCAGCCACCCCTGGACAGAAATACAAGTGAACTTGGAAACCTGCAAAAATACTGCCTTTGAGTGAGTGATGTGTACAACATCACCTACAAGTTTCTTTTGCTCTCTTGAACTGGAAAACTGGAAAAGTGAAGTTAGATGCGTAAATAATTTCCATCCCTTTTGGCATCCAGCTTTTCAAATAATATTTCAAAACCGTAGTAAACCATAGTGTTCCAGTTTGGCTTTTTTTCCAGTTGTGCTAATCAGCAAGCCTCCAAACCAGATGCTTCATTGTTTGCTAGACAAATAATACATAAAAAAGACAGAGTCATAATATAGATGTATTTTTGGCTCCTGGTGGGTCTGGCAATGGAGAAAATAGACTATCAGAAATTGCAGACTTTTCCCTGCTGCTTAGTTAATACTGATAACCACTCCAATGTTACTTTTTGCAATACTTTGCAAGGCAGTAGTAGACAAGTACAAATAATTACTTTTTCCTAACTACAGCTGTCAGGGTAGTGACACTACTTGAAGCTAAACTCTACTTTCTATTAAAGAAGTTTCTGCAGCACGCTCCAAAATTTTGACCTACGTGTATTTAAGGGTGAATCTGAGCCTTGAAGATTGGATTTGTGTAGAAATTCTCTCTAAGTAATCTGGCTGTGAAAACACAGAATTTGGGTTTGATCCAAGTTACAGAAGCAGCCAGAAAAGGCATACCTAATCATAATAAAAACTAGTAGAGCTAATAGAGCATTTCCAGAATTATGATTCATGGAGTTTTTTCAGCCATATTTTGTACCACCTAAAACATAAAATATTGTTCCACCTTCTCTCCTTCAAAGAGGTCCTGAGACTGCCCTATTTTTCCAACCACCCTATTTTAGAAATATTAGCCGCATTCCCATACAACCTCAGTGAGCCTCATTCAGAAACAAGTCAGATCCACTGGCAAGCCCCAGTTCCCTTGTGAAAGGTTCATGTGAAGTCTGCCTCTCTTGTGTCTGGTCCTAACCAGAACCTGGCCTCTTACCAGGGATTGGTCACCTCTCCCAGCATCGCAAGAACAGCAGCTCAGCTTTCAGCCCGTCACAAAGTCTGAATCAGCTTCTTTCTTTGTCTTCAGGACAAAAAACATACTTCAAGCTTAATTCCTTCGTGGAATATAGTACATCTCAGACGCTCGTCATGTAATTTCATTACTATCATGCTGTGTTTGAAACACATCAGACATACACTACATCAGCTCATAGGGCTGACAGCTGCAAAACTACCTCTGAGTGTTTCCCTTTTGACTCTTCTTTTGGTCATAAACAAAGCTGTATCTCTAAATCTCTTCTTCCAGTTGAATATCATACTTCCAGAATACTCCGCTTTTCCAGTCAGGTTATTTTCTTTCATTTCTTAATATTCCTTGTGCCATGTGGTATACAGTAATCTCTCCAGCTCCAAGAGAAAGAGTCTTTTTTTGTTCACTTAAGCAGCTCCAATTACTTCTGCCATGCAACACTAGAATTTCTGCAGCACATCTTCCCTAGATTTTGTTCTGGGGAATTTAAACTACATAAAGATACAATTACTAATTCCACACCAGTCACTTACAGTTTGTTCGAACAATTTTTTCTCTTTTTTTCCCCCACTCCTCCATTCCCTTTTCCATTCCATGTAAGCTTTACAATTCTAGGCCCATAGGTGCCCCTCCCATTATCCAGAACAACCACTAACTATATATACCCATGGAAAAAACAAGCCCTCCTTCAGAGGGCTTAGCAATTCCAAAATCTTGATTACTACTAACCACTTAAACCACCAGCATTCTGCCACATAGAAACAACAGCTTAGAGAAATCAGTTCAGTGCTTGAAGTCACGTGCGTTTGGGTGCTTTTCTGTTAATATTTTAGACATTCAAACAGAAGTTCCCACCATTAATGCAAACGCAAAATACGTTAGTGAGTTACATCAGAAAAGTCAAACTACTTCTGCCACAGGATGAATACACTTACAATGAATATTAATGCATCTCTTGGAATTAAACATTAATACTTAACTTACATCCTCGCAAAGTTGAAAATCATGCAAACATTGCAGGGAGAAGAAGAGAAGCAGAGAAGGAACAGAGAAATGAGACAAGCCCTAGAGTCTGGAGATGCTATTGATTCCACAAACTGAAGTGCACTTCTGAAATAAGCTAAAATATTTTCACGTGTTAGAGGACAGCTTGCCACTACAAATCATTTGTGGTAATGGAACAGAGGATACAAGCTTTTGTTTTACTTTTTCTGTCTTGCCCATCACACAGCAGAAGTGGAGATTCACTGCTGCCTAATGCTGCAAGTGCCCTGGGCTGGGCAATGAGACTGACAGTTCAACATTTCCATGGACACAGGCTGTTCCTCCGTACCTGAGCACTGAATTCCCATCACCTGCCACACCACCTTTCCATGTAGTGATAACAGCACTTTAAAAAGCTTCATTTCATTGCAGCATTCGAGTGTGCACTCCTGTCTAAACATGAGCCGTTCCACTGATGCGAGTTCTTCAAGGTAAGCTCTGTGTAAGCCCATGCAGTGGGTGAGAGCTGTCTCCTTGAACTTTAGCCAGCTCCCAATTAGGCATCTTGTCTAAACTAATAATTTAGTTTCTCAATGGAGTGAGAAAAGCAATGCCAGGGTGAGTCACCTCAGCTATGCTAGGCACCTGTCTTAAGGCAGGATAAATGACCTAGCTTTCTGTACTGACAGGGCAGGGAGCTGGGATCGATTTAAACCAGATGCCTGACTTGAAGATAGCTGAAGTTAAAGAAGAACCTTCCCCTTGGCAAAACTCTGGACCAAAAGGGCACCCAGCACTTCACTAGTGAAGTTGGGCAGTATGTATAATCAATGGCTCAATGGAGAATAACAGAGCAGATACTCCCAATACGAAATGTGGCTCCAGAAATGCATAAACAGCAAAGCTTTATATGCATTTGGTTATACTCCCCTCTGGGATTCAGACATATGCCAGCTCTGTAACCACAGGCCCTGGTAAAGGGTCTAAACAGTGCACTACCTGCCAGGAAGTCCATGGGAGGAAAACATTACACCAGAATATCCCAACAGGTAGGAAGAATTCCTCAAATATGAAGCCCTAATCCAGGCAGCCTTGATAATCCATCCCTCTCTCTCACCAGAATGAACCCTCTTTGACAGCAGGCTGGAAACGAAATGTAATCGAACATCTCTCTGCCCCAGTGTCATCCAATTTCTCTCTCTGAATCCAAGTCATACTCTTACTGCTTTACGAGGCAGTTTCTGTAGCTCTTCAAATCCCTGCAGCAGCTCTTCTTGGTCTTTTCAATAGCTTGTTCAGAGCAGTCATAGGAGAAAAGCACTAGCCCTCAACACTGACCCTGTGCTTCACTGTTC
>NW_010172441.1:18020-66511 GCF_000695765.1 Mesitornis unicolor
GTTATTTTTCTGGACAGCAGCCCAGAGATACTGGACAAAGCCGGAGCAGCAGCAGATGTTACGATGCATGCTCTTCTGCCCCTGGTTTGGCTAATGAGGCAGCAGAGCCCACAGAGCATGACAGCACGAACGCCAAACCAGAGACTGTGGCCTGTGCCTTCATCTTTTTCATTATGTTTAAGACCAGGCTTTGTTGCAGACTGTCTAAGACACGTGAAAAGATCTTTAAAAATACAGATCGATGCCTCCTATTGTTCGGAGAGAGAGGAAAAAAAAGATATCCTCTGCTCTAGCTGCAAGGAGCATCTCTCAGTTGCATAAAGCACGTGCCCAAATTGACTCACCACAATCATTTGTGCCACATAGCTCTCCGGGCCGGTGTATTCAGTTGGATCTTTAACTTTGACAAGAACTATAAAGTACAAATAATGCCACATGTTGTGTTCTGACTTTATATGCTCCTCAAATGAAACAGTCTTGTTATCAAATTTGTCTCTCTCCAGTCCTGCAAAAAGACATGAACATAACGCAAAAAAATAAACTTCAACATAAAAATACAGAAATCTGTTAAATATGCTAGAGAAAGGAACCTAATTTAAAGGACCACAAATTTGCAGGATCTTAATTTAAAAGCTATAACTGCATACAGTAACTGTCAGGCAAGAAATAGCAGGCCAGAAGGCATTCCTGACAGAATTCTGTCAGCGCAGCATTTATTCTCTTTTGTGATACTTCCTCTTAATAACAATAACAATATAATAAATATGTTACAGTTTTACAGTGCCATCTATGCTGAGGGCTATAAAGTGCTTTACAAGTGTTGGCTCGGATTCTTTCTAAATGTATACTGGTAAGCACACAGCGTGCAGTCCAGGTCCTGATCTTGCAAAGATTAATGCACATGTTTAGCATCAAGCATGTGAATAGTCCCACTTAAGCTGCAGTGGGATTGTTTGTGCGCTTAAACCTAGCAGCGAGGGTGAGTCTCTGCAGCTTTGTAGTCACGCAGTCTTTACAGAGCTATAGTCATAAGAATTTTTAATTTTTTTTCTCTAACGGGTCAAATCTCTGAAGACGAATACCACACTGAGGAAGGACGGGATTCACAAATGTTTCCCTCAGTGCTACAGCTTTCCTCCCTGGGTCTCGCATGGAGCTTTCCACAGACACTAAAGCTGTTGTGCTCTGCACAACGTTCATCCCTGTCAGTACAACCACGGAAACAACACCCAGCCTAGAAAAAAGAAGGTTTTTCTAACGTCCCCTAGGAGAATGAAGGTCTGCCCCTCTTTGTGAGTGCACCTCAAAACGAACACAAGTTATCTGTGCGTTTTGTGAGGAAGATTTTAATTTAATTCTTTCGTTCCCTGTTTCATATCACCTTCTGAAACAGGCTAATTTTGCTGTTGTTATCCTTCTGGAATGCACCGTGCTGTGAAATAGCAAGCTGTACTTTCATCTGCATCACGCGTTGTGAAATAAAGTCAGCAGCTGCACCATCTCTATTAGTCATGATGATGCGAGTGTAAGACACGGCTCTTCTTCCTCAGATCCTGGGTGGAGAATGTGAAGCCACCTCTTAGCAAAGCTAGCTTTTAACTCCTAAACAAAATTGTTTTCCTACTGAGAGTATAAATAGAATAAATTTGGAACCAAACTCTGACATTTTTATAGACTTTCCTTGTAGAATATAACCACCCCTTAGTTTCATGCGTAATATATTGAGGAATAGCTCATTTTATTCCTTTATTCATCAAATGTCTCAATAGCTCAGTAACACCTACCACAGATGAAACAGGTTGTCTTTAGTATTTCCTCCTTTTTCTGCTTTTCACTCCTGAGATCAGCAAATGTATCAATGATGACTCCAAAGATTAGGTTTAGAACAATAATTATGACAATGAAGTAAAACAGAAGATCATAAACAACTCGCGCCGCAAACAAGGGCTCCTGAAACAAGATTGCAGTAAGTTATAAAAATAGCACACTTCTGAAATATTAAACATTTTCACATTAGCTCAAGCAAAGCTACACATCTTTTTGTATGCCAAATTCTGTTAGCCTTACTCACATAAATGGAGAGAGACTATCTATGTGACTAAGCAAGGAAGTTTGGCATCATGTGCTCTTACTGCTTCGGGAATCCTGTTGTCCTTTACGTTGCTTCACATAGCAGGAAGAAGAGACCAGCGTGTGTACCGGATGCAGTGTAGATGCATTAGTGTACTGCTCGATTGAAGATAATTACCTTGCCAGTACGAAAACAAGGAGATGCAGTTTCTAGTACCCACTGAGAGCAATGATAGCTCCTTTTAATACTGCCTTGTGGCATACAGGGATAGGCTTAGGGTATGACTTTGTGTAATACTTTAGACCAACGCCAAGTTTGCACACTGAACAACTGGAAACTAGGAGAGCACACTGGTGCGACGCCAAGGCCAGGCTACTGTACTCTGAGCCCAAGCAGGGCATGTCAATGGTTTTAGCACTGTGCTAATGCAGTCATATGGCTGTAAGCTGGCTCAGAGTGGGCAGACCAAGCTCGTGTCTTCTGGGAACATGACAGGCACATGCATGCACACACACTTACACCCACACATGCACCCATACACTTTTTATGCCAGGGAAGGTTTAGATTGGATATTAGGAAAAATTTCTTTACTGAAAGAGTGGTCAAGCACTGAAACAGGCTGGCCAGGGAACTGGTGGAGTCACCATCCCTGGAGGTGTTCAAAAAATGTGTGGATGTGGCACTTCGGGACATGGTTTAGCAGGCATGGTGTTGTTGACGGTTTGACCTGATGATCTTTGAGGTCTCTTCCAACCTTAATGATTCTGTGATTCTATGAAATGCTCATATTCCCCATTTCATCACACTCTTGTTTTTATATCTTTACTTTCCTTCTTGCAAAGGCTGGACTGGACTGCCATTGACACCTCTAAAAATAGCTAAGTTTTTCTGTGGTAAACAAGAGACAACACTCAGTGCAAGGAGGAGGAACATAAAACCCAAGACCTTTTCTTCATCATGATAATGAATTGAAAGTCACTTATTTTCTCAGTTTTTTACACGTTCATTGGGATAATAGTACTACGCTTTGAGAAGAGCTTTAATGTAGTTAGCATTAAATAACTGCTAATTGGCAAGGGTCATTTTCAAAGTCTCTGTTTACAGACTTCATCGGCATGGACTACAGTTCCTGTAGAACCTCCGAGATAGGACCTAGGTTCTGACTACTAGCACAAGGAGGTCTTCCATCCAGATCTAAGTTACTTGTCTCTGGACTCTTGCAAGCCCTGCTGAGATCCTACTTGTAAATTTAATCCTTGTGTTATGGTGTGCATCACCAAGCAAAGTGCTGCTAGATTGCCTTGGTTTTGAACCTAAATAAAAGTGCACAAAAGCACCCAAATATTATGAGTAGTCCTTAAATGAATTGAATTGTAGAGGAAATTTCTGGAAGAGGACATATACCATGATATATGAAATTCTGTTTTGACTTTGATGTTAGTTGAGTACAAGCAAACAATAGGACCTATTCCAGGGCAGATGCCATGCTGAATTTCAGCTAAAAATACACCTTATGTATTACAGTGAAGAGTCTTGACACATACTTATCAATCAATCCCTTTCAAAAGTCTGCATTTATAATTCTTAGTGTAACAGAAGAGTGATCTAACCCAGCAACACTTCTTAGCAGTGCTCAGAAGGTTACAATATGCTTCAGTTTTCCAAAAGGGGTAAACTACTACCTAGAGTTCTTTTCTTCAAGTATCATCATCACACCAAGCTTAGCTCTTCTCATTAAATATTCCATCTGGGATGTAAAAATTACATGGATAAATCAACTGTGTGACATTAGAGGAGACTACATACAAATATATATAACCTCCAGAAATTGACTTTGGCTTTCATGAGATGCACAGGGAGTAACGCATTTCCTCAGCCAAAACACTCACATCTTTGGAAGGCTTTCTGAGCACGTCTCCCACACCACCACCATTTCGCAGGCCTTGGTTTAATACAGTCACAATGCACATGAGCAAGGTGTCACAGGTCCTTTCTATTCCATCCTCCTCCTCTTCACCTGCTAACAGGAGACACACAGCTTTAGGAACCACAGCATCAAGTAATTACTCATCAAAGTCACAACTCCATATTAGAGAAAGCAACTGCAATACACATCTGCTTTTCATATTCTTCAGCTAGAATTTCACTGATGATCTCTGTCCATTTGCACACTGCTGCTGGTGACATATTTAGGTGCACCAGGCATAATTACCCTGAAAATCCCAAGCAGTTTTCCCAACAGAAACTCTATTCATGATCCAGAGTGGCCATCTCTATTCACAGGAGTACCCATTTTCCTTGCAAGTACTCCCACTGGTTTCAGTATGACTGCTTTTTTAGCGGGCCCCTTAAGCGTGCAGCTGACACATACAGGAGAAGCAGTATAAACACAGAATTAGAAGCACATTTGTAAAAGGATTGTCTTCCTGTGAAATCATTCCTCTACCTACTCATGTACAAGCCAGGTCATGTTAGCATTTCAAATCAATAAGGAGAGGCTGGCTTTTATATGAGTAAATCTGTCCACGATCTTTCCACTAGCACACGTGCCCAGGCGCAGGTCTGATATACATTAAATGAAAGACTCTGCCTGACCTCGGCTTGAAAACTTGGATTCTATTCTTATCTCTGCTGCAGAGCTGCCACGTGGTTTTGGCCAAGCCACAGAGGGTACTATTGTGCAGGAGATATTTGAACGTGCAGAGGAGCTGGGCTGGAACACCAGTCCCCAGGGGAACTCCGTCTGCCCCAGCCAGAATTCCTCCCACCATGCACTCACCCCCATGCTGTGGCTGCATCAACAGCCTTCTTTTGAAAAGCCCTGCTTGAGTTGTTCCCTGTGTCCTGCTGGCTTGCACGGAAGGGTCAGGACTGTGACTGCCGTTTCTCCTGCCTTCCCTTCTCTTTAGGGATACGTTTGCTTAAGTGGTGAAGGCGGTGATTCTCACTTGGTTTGCTTTGTGCACTTATTGTAACATAGTTTAATAAATAACAACATCCTGATGAGATAGTTAACTGAAACAGCGTATTTAACAGCCTCAAACCACCACATCTGGGGCACTGAGGTAGACTTTGATAAACTGAATTAACTGAAAGCACTCCCATTACAGACAAGCAATTTGGATTTAAAACATGGCTTCCCAAATCATGATGTGTGCATCACGATTGGCATTTGTGGAATAGAGCTGCCTTTGTCACCATTGCTTTTGCTATGTAAGTAAATTAAATGAGAGAGAACTCCTGATTTAAGGAACTCTGAGTAAAAAGAAAAGCAAAAATAGACATCAGGATAGACTTCCCTGTAAAACTATACTGTTCTTACAGACACTACTACCACCAATAACTCCAGATTTTAAAAAAAAAAGCTTAAATATTGAAATTGAAACTGAAAGGACTGAAACAATAAAACCTTTTTTTCTCTGCCACATCTGGAAACTTTTTACTAGCACTGTGATCTTAGTCATACCAATTAATCTCCTCTGCTTTTGTACCCTGCCTTTAATTCCTCCTATCCAAAAATTACTCTTACCAATTTTTTTGCTGCTAATATCTGTGCTTGAGAAAATGACCGTCCACAAGATAAATCAAAAACCTTTATACAAGCCACAACTTCTATTTCATTTTGGTAATTACAGAACAGGATTTTCAATGTTCACCAGACCAGATTCAGGTGCCGGAAACAGCAGATGGTCAGATTCTGGTGAAAGGCAAGGATAAACCAGGGCTACAAACTGGAAAATGCAACAGCAGAGAGAGTGATCTGCTAGAAACTCCAACTCATAACTCTCCATGTCCACCAAGGTGCAAATTCACAGCAAGCCCATGCTTAAGAAAGTGCACAAGGTACCACTTATCAGCTGACAAGCATGTCTTACAACACAGACAATCAGCATCCCATATTGCACCCAGAAGAGCAAGTTCAGGTTGCTCTTTGCCAGAGAATTAGGCAGCAAACTGCCCGACGTTGGCAGAAAACCCCACTGCAGTAATGTAGTCTCTGGGGAGTGTGCAGACACCAGTACATCTATTCTGTTTCCACTCGCAGATGTGGAGCATCAGTAGCTACCTTCAATCTGGGAGCCACATAACCCTACTGGCACATATTCTGCCCAGCTGGGTTGCCCTGGTGGATGCTCAGCATAGCCCAGACTCAGCCCCTGTCGGCACAGACTATGCCCATACTACCAAAAGGAGTGGATCTGTAGAGTGAATTGTTGCTAAGGACCCACTATTGACACTAATTGAGGTTCAGGGGGTTTTACTTGCAACCAGCTCGAGCCTGGTGAGTGGCCTATTAGTGGCTAGACAGCATTAGGTAGGCTGTCTTCTGACTAAGTTTAATTCAAAGGTAGTGGAGGTTAAGCACTAAGACCACCCCATAATATTAATCACAGGGCAGTAAGTGGGATGACAGGAAGATTTAGTTCAAAAATCCTCATCTGATGGCCCACAGCTACCTCGCTTCTGGGCCTGATCTCCAACACAAGAACAGGCAGGGGAGACACATGAGTGCCCATGTGGACCTAGCTGAACCTGCACAGAGCAGCACCAGGCTTGGGAGTTGAATCAGTCTTTGAAAATGTCCCCTTTAACAGACAGACATCCGTACACAGGTGTTTATGGGCTACAGAGCACAAAGAGCCACGTACTGTAGGATGTGAAGTTCCTTTAAGTGATTAAGCACTTCACCAGGCAAAGACTTGAGTGATATGGAAATGCCATTGGAGTTAAGAGTGGGAGACTCTGAGGGAGACGATACAAAATATTTTCCTGCTGAAGTGCAGCAGTGAGGAAGCAGGATACAGACAGGGGATGCTTTCTGAGAAGAGCAGACTGGCTCCCAGTTAACTCTCTCACCAGCATGAGCAACAACTGAGCACATGCTCAACCAGTGAAACTCAAGAAGCTGAGTCTCATAAGAACAAATGATTAGCAGCGATCTGATCTGAAAAGCAACATATTTATGTCTCCACTCTGGACCTGAGATGCCATTGACAGCATTTTTGTTTCCCACAGACAGCTGTGGACTTCTTCATGCTGCTACAGCATGAATCCCACCAAATCTCAGGCCTTTGAATTCCACTGCACTCATGTTTTTGCCAGAACGGAGATCTGTCCCAGGAGAAGACAGAAGGCAGAGCACTACTTTTTGACAGGTGATTCACTGGCTAAGATGAGCAAGACTCTTCTTGTTGAATGTTGTTTTTTTAATGTTACTGGAAAAATAAAACTTATCCAAGATTAAGTGAGGGTGAACTTAGATGTTTTGTATAGCCCCCCCTTTCATTCTTGTTTAATTTTAAAGAAACTGTATCCAAACAATAAGAAATGCGAGATTTCTACTGTTTAAAGAGCTTGGCAAAAGCTACACTGCGTCTCTTTTGACTGATTGATTACCCTGTGAAGGCAGCAGCTTTGCCAATAGCTCTTAGGCTGTTTTCTCTATCTAGTCAGACAGCTTCCCATGTTGTTTATGAGGCTTGTTTACACACCAGCTGGGGAGAAAAAGCCTACTTTTATAGCCCTATCCCTGAAACCCTTGATCCTAAAAACTCAAAATTTAATAGTGGAAGAATAAAGCATGTGAAACAGTGTTATAATGGAACACAGGATAGGAGGGGACCACTTACATCCTCAGTTTCAGTCCCTAGCAACCACAGGCAACTGTGGCAGTAAATATTTGAAGCCTGTAGACCATCCACTGTGCACACACCCACACTGCAGGGGCCACAAGAGACTAAAACAAACTTAACATCTGTAGTGAAAGACCAACCACCACCACGAGACTGTGCCACAGGAAGCGAGAGGAAGTAGCACCACCATCAAAGGTCCCTGTCCAGCAATCCACTTGGCCAATAAAACTCTCAAGTGGCCCTGTAGCCTCAAACTATAGAAGAGGGCAAAGCACTGTCAGCTTGATCCACGAAAAATTCCTTTCTGACCCAGTATCTGGTAACTAGTATCTGGTAACTGCCCTAGAAGTACACACAGTAACATGATCCTGAATCTGGGCTCCTAGGTCTTCCGGCTACACTACAACCTTGGCCTAGATGCATGTAGAAAGCGTACACAAAATCTTGCTGATATATGCTATGCCATTAACGTCAACTTACGTGTCTCTAAAGGGATGTAATAGTGGCTCAGTGTGTGCAGGTGAGTATGCTGCAGATAAGCAGCAAGCTTTTCCTCTCAGCAAAGCCAGCTGGAAAGAAGGAACCTGTGCGTTCAAGCATAATGATTCAGCAAGCTTTCAATAACAAAATTAATGTCAGTGCAATTGGAAATCAGGTGTGGGAAGCACTCCCATTAAAGGCAAGTTGCCAACTAAGCTCCAACCAAGCCTTGCGGAAGTGGAGCACTTCCGACTTACAACAATGATCATCACTTTTCACATTAGCAAAAGCCTCTGCAATAATATCACACAAATCCCTCAGTGCTAATTGACCTTCACTTTGGGGGAACTTTTGCACTAACCTGGGTTAATAATAGGGATGCTTGTTGAGCAGTTCTCTTTTGCACAGGCTCCCATCATTGACGTGAGGGTTGTAGTGGGAACTTCACCAATACCTGTGGAAAAAGCAGGATATTGACAAAAAGATAGTAGATTGATGCAAACTTTTAAATAATTATTTTCTAGAAATGAATCATTGATTTGAAAAGTTGAGAAGAAAAAGCAGAACAAATTATACCACCAAATCCTCCTTCCTCAAACAGCCTGCCTCAACAGCTCAAAGCAATCACAAGGAACAAAAACACAGTTTTATATTTACTGTATATCACAGCTATTCCCATTTCATCTCCTGAAATTAATGAATCTACATCAAATGCTGCAACTTCTGGTTAGAACCAAATATATTCAAAGCAAGAAACAACTGTCAGATATGAAAATAATGTCAGTTTTAAAACCATTAGATAAATTATTCACAAAAGCTGACAAGAAGGACACCAAGTTGATGTTCAGTTATCCTGAGTGTAGAATATTTAAGAGTTTTCAAGGATTATAACACAGTTTGGTACTCATTTGTAAATATGTATAGGCTTGTGTAAAACACTAATTTAACATTCCCAAAGTGGGTAAACGTGTACATCAGCTTGATTTTATCAAACCAATTTTATCTTGTGTATATTCAACATTTTTCTGCATTTCAATTCAGAGATACAAAAAGGTTTAAGGAGGAAAAAAATGAAGGCAAAATCATACAACCAAAGCAACAGTCTAAGACAATGTGTGTAACAGAAAACATACACCCTGACTTTCTCTTTGTGCTACTTTATAAAGAAAAAATTTAAAGCACTTGTCTTGGAATGTGTTATGTTTCATCAGTATATAATCAGCATATTTTCTTCATGAGCTTTTAATCAGGAATGGCAATGTATAACGTCAGTAAGAATACAACCCCACCACAAAAATCTGCCTAGAACCCAACAGAAGAAACACAAACACACAGGTACTACTGGACCAGATCATCCATGCGTTCTTCTACAATGGCCACAATTATCTGTCAAAATAAAACTTCAGATTGTAAGTTTTGCCCAAAAATGAATGGTAATTTGAATAAAAATCAACTTAGCCAGTGGCAAAAAAGGAAATCTGTCGGGTTCCTTTTTTTCCTATCAGAGCAGCTATATGAGTGCACCATGAGCATGAGTCTTGAATGAGCTCTGCCTTGTTTGTGTCCTTTTAGGTCCTGAAATAAAAAATGCAGGAAAAGGCTGGCAGACACTGAGTGTACACAGTCTGGAGTGGATCTCACCAGTCGTTCTGTGCTTGTGTACAGGTCTGAAGAGCTCAGCATTGGGGAAAATCACGCTGCTGTGAATTTAATCACAAGCTATTCTCAGGTATTTCTATGCAGACAGTTACTTCTCTGCCCATGCTCCCAGCAGGTTGGCTGGCAGCGTCCACAAAGATCTCAGCAGACCAGACCTGGCTTTTTTTCTAGCCAAGCAAGTCTATAACTCTCTATCCACACTGGTAAAATCTCTCAGCCCAGAAAGCTGAAATCCTGGCCTTTTAAAAACCAGTTAAAAACCTCCCAATGATTTACTGAAGCCAGGAATATACACTAACAGCGATGTTTGTGAAATACAGATTGAATTTAAAAGATGCTCCAGGAAATCTCCTATCAGCAGAAGTGAGGATTCTGTAATATATTTTTACTGGATGAAGCTTAAAAAGTAATCAAATGAATCCATCTACTGAACATGTTAAGATCACATGCCTCACGCAGTACATAGAAAATAATATGAGCTGCTTTTAAGGTGGGTAGAGAACCAACAGAATCCACTTGGAGTTGCTCTTCCAAATGCTTAGGAAATGCAGATTTATTTTTTTTATATTAGTATGAGTTAGAAATGAAAACATAATAAATCAAGTGTGAGCATTAGATTTTAGTATTTCAACAGATAACCTAGTCTAAAACAACCCTACACATCAGATTTTACCCAGAGACTTAACTTAGTTCCACAGCATACAGTTAGTTCTGCTCCTACAGATACAACTAAAAAAAATAAATTTCCTTAGAGGAAAGTTAGATTAGACAGATAGAAAATGTACATGTTGGAAGCAAATTTTAATACAAAAAAAAAAATACCTGCAACAGGAGTCCTGATTTTCAATCTGTCAACCTCCATGATAAAGTCATCTTTCAAGAAGAGGAACCCAATGATGGAGAAGAGATAAACTAGGATGAGCGCTAGCACTGCAGTGAGGATAATGGAGCGACCATTCCGGGTAACACTTTTTATCACATTTAGCAAAGTCTCTTCTCTGTACACCAGATCAAACAGCTGGGAAAAGCAGAGAGTAGAGGAAAAATGAATACAAATGAGGCAATATACAGATGCTACACAGGAAAACAATCTAAACTACTGAAACATACATCTAGTCATGTTCTAAATTCTCAGCTTCATAAACACACAATTCACATTGATTTCAGTGGGAGCTGGGCACACTTATAGGAGGAGAAAATCTAGCACAGAACTTTAAAGTTTAAAATAGATTAGAGCAAAAGCCAAAGCCACAAATTATATATCATATGTGAGCCTTATCTAGATGCAGGTAATGGTTACCAACAAGATCTATTGTTTCCCCATGTTCAAAACCAGGCTAAATTAAAATTAAAAAACAGTGCCTTCATACTATGGATCTACACCTACAAATTAGTTTTTCATGTTATCTACTATGCAATAAACATGCATGGGCTGCAACTCAAAAATGCACTAATGTATGCAAGTAATTACATGTCCGTAAACCATTTCTTGGTGCTCATGGCATCATTTAAAAGTCACTTAGACGTACAAGGATCAGACCCATCTCTTTTTAGGACAAAATTAAATTCATTACACTGTTTGCATAAAACTAGAAACTTCTTCTTTACCTTGTACTACATGCCTTCCTGGTATTTAAATTTAAAGAAAAGTATACATTAAGATAGTACTGCTTTAAATGTCAGAGGCCTAAAATAGCAATTAAACGTGCTAAGAGCTTTTCAAGGAGCTATAGCTTTTTTTCCTCTTACAAATCTATTGATGTTCTGTAGTGCTTTGGACCTTATCTATAATGTATGTATTTCCACTTCAAAACACTCAGATTACAGATATAAAGTGACACACTATGATTTATCAAAATGGTCCAAGACGAAGGTATTAGTCACAATTCACAAGAATTGAAAGGATTAATAACAACAGAAGAGGGAAGACAGTTACCATTCGTTTCATACGAGACAAAGCTTAAAAAGAGGAACAAATATCTGAGTTTACAGTATTACCACTACAAAGTGAACACCTGGAAGTAACTTGGAAATGTGGACAATCATAACATCCATGAATCATGGATCATATTTGTCAATAGCAGTCACTGAAAATAGTACGTACATAAAACGTTTCTTAAACTACTTCGCACTTTGGGAAGTATTTTAAGGTAGAGATCACCTTACTCACTGAAGGAATAACAGATAACCTGTTGTACACATTTTTTATGGTAGGCATCAATTAGCAGGAGAGTTACATCCATCTGAAAAAAGGTCCTGCAGCTACGGCCACAAAATCTTGGTTCCTTTGAAATCTGCCCAAACTTGGAAGCTACCTTTAATGTCAAGTTCTGAACAACCTGACTTCAACAGAAGCTCTGCCAGAGTAAGGACTGAACCCCTCAAAATTTTAGTGTGTGTAACACACCTCTGTGAAATGCTGGGAGCCCACTGCTATTCAGGAAGCTGAGAAAAACATGACAACAGGAAAGTGAACCCATGCAAATGACCACAGTTCAGTCAGTCTCCCAGCAAGTTTCACACACTCCAGTATAAAGCGAAAGGACTAGAAAACAAGAGCAGTGAAACACCTTTTACTGCTATTCAGCGTGAAGGGAGCAGTTAGCTGAGTTTAGCATAATTTTGTATGATTCATTTTCATTGCACCTGTATGGTATTATAAAAAGGCATTCCATCTGGGTAATGGCAACAAAAGAAAATGAAAGCAGGATACATTTAAAGCGGTAACTCTTCTTGCTACACCAGAGGCATGCCATACCTATTTCCCAAGGATTTTTTTTTTTTTTTTTAATTAGGGCTGCAAGATGAACTGAGGAAAGGGATTAATTGGTATAGGTATTATGCACACGCCAGACAGCTCCTGCCCCATAGAGATTATGACTTACACAAGATACAGGAACAACGTACACATAATATATGTACGCTGGGGAAAGGTGGGAGAAAGGCTGTATGATGATTGTCTGAAAAGAAAGGGGCAAGTTTTCAATTCTAAAAGAGATAAAATAAGTCCTAACAGAAACAGGTTCTAATGAAAACAGCAGCTCCTAAGGGGTAGCAGCACAACGGCATGCTAAAAATACACATGATTTGGCTTGATTGTCAGGAAGAAATTGAAGACAGCTGCATGGTTAACGGTATTTTCTATTTTTGCAAAGTTTTCCCCTCCACAGAAGCACATACTTACCAGGAAACTATAGAAGAACTCATGCACGCAGAGGCCCAGCATGCAGACCAGGACATATGCGACGTGATAGAGGAAAGCCATGTCCATGATGACCGCTCTGTAGCCACGGGTAAAAGTTCCACGGTTCCCAACAAAGCTCACCAGAAACACTATCTTGTTACAAAGCTGGGGGGGGGGGAAACAAAGGCTAGGTTCATTCCACTAGAAAAATACTGTTATTTATTGTTTGCATTTCTGTAGTGTGCAAAAAGTCTAAATAGGTTGCTTTGACTAAATGTGCAGCATCAAGATAGCTGGAGTCAAAAGAGAGAAACCCAGCTCCCAAGGTACACCAGGAGTGAGCCTCTGAGAGTACGTGGAAATACATCACCCTGCTAACACTGCACTGTGCCTCATTACATTGTGATTTATTTCTATAACGTTAGTAAGGAGGCAGGGTGGGATTAATGTCATAAGGCATTAAAAAAACAACTGAGGAGTGAATTCCTAACAATTTTGAGTTTAGACCCAAGACCATGTAAGAGCAGCTGGGCATGCTACTACAAAGAAAAAGATAGTAACGCAACAGAAAGTATGTGGGGTGTGTGTGAGATCGACCATTTCCTTCAGATCAAGTTTTTCAGTACAAAAACCTAAAAAAAAATACTGGGGCCATTTTTGAAGTACAGCGTTTAAGCAACAGCATCAGATTCAACATTGCTCCTGAGCTTTGCCCACATGGGAACAGCAGTGCAGAAGTAAATACAAAAGGGGCTAACCTCATCAGTTCGGTAGTCCAGGACAAGTAATGAGGACTCAACATGTTTTTTTCTTTCACAGATTTGACATAGGCAAGCACTGCTTACTTGCCTTTACCTTCGACTATATGTCTGGGTAGTTTTAAGTATATGAAATTCTCACAGAACTGGTGGCAAATAGACCAACACTTTGCTACCTGGTGCTAAGGTGAATTAGAGCTGTAGCAGTCAGGCAGAAATCTAAATGGACGACTTGTGAGCAGCAGTGTATATCTTACCAAGCTCTGAAAACATGCAAACTTATTCATGTCTAAGTTAAGGGATCTGGAAAATGGCTGAGAGAATTTTTAATTTTGAAAACTTTTTTCTTCTCAAAAATACATTTAACCTCACAGGAACATCTCACAAATTTGGGTCAATTTTGCTGAGCATATTAGTAGAGAAGATTATTCTTTTAACATGAGAAACTGTAAATTTGATTCACCTTATTCAGCAATATTTCTTTGAATTTCACTTTGTTTTTATTTTTAAAATATTTGCATATGCACAAAACCAAAACAGCTTTTTTTCTTAGCTTTCCACTTTGCTGATACTGCTGTTTCAGGGTGACTGGAAAGGATTTATTGTTTTGGCTTAACCAGTGAACCAGAAAAAGAAGTTCTTTGCACAGCTCCAATAAAGGGCTTTTTTTAAAATAAGAGACCCTTAATATCTCCACTTCTGCTGAAAGGGAAATTCTGCTTGCTTTTTAAAGTACTTACATTAGCAGCACCAAGAAGTATCAAGGTTGGACCGAGACCTATAGTATATATAGACCTGAGAATAACAGACACCAAAAAGGGTCGAATACCAACAGGCTTGGAGATGAAAAACAGCATTGCCGTACAAAACGCCACTGCTATCCAAAGGAGGAGGGAAAACAATGGAGAGAGCGTGCCTGTATAGAGGAGAAAGGGAGATTTGAGAAAGGCATCTTTGGAGAACCCATTTTTCACCAAGAAACAGATCCGAAAGATCAATTCCTTTGCCAATACAGCTAACAAAAAGCGTGATTCATGCATCACAACTGCTGACCACAACTTGCCCTAATTGCAGCAAGAGCTATTATCATAGTATTGTTGATTTCTGCACAGGTAATAATATGAGCAGCTAATTGAATTTCCATTCAGATCCAAGGAGCTCTCAGAGATGAAGCAGTTTACCCTTCTCCTGGAGCCAGCTACTAATCAGCTCCCTTCTGCAGGGATCATTAGGGCTGCTCCAGTCTAATTCCACAATTGCTCAGCTACAGAAATAGCCGTTCCTTGGGGTGGCGCAGCAAGCGGCACCGTGCTGCAGAGTCACGTTTCAATCCCCAACGGCACCAAAGCGCCCTGGTTTTAGAAAAGTAGCTTTCTTCCGAAGGGCTGCAAGTGTTCAGTGGGGAGCCTCCACCTCTGCACAGGAGGCAAGGCACTTGCCACAGCAGGAGGCAGCCACAGGGACTTTGGCAGGAACAGGCAGCATCTGCATTGCCGAGAGCGGCTGAATAGCTGTGCCTTGCTCCCGGGGAAGCAGTGGGTCCCTCATCTTGCTGAGCTCCCACGGGCATGTGAGCCACTGCCTTCAGAGTCGGTCTCTTTGCTGCTGTGCAAGATGCTGGCTCCAGGCTCTCCCTGAGTTTTGAGCGATGCCCCTGCTTTCCCTCTCTCCTCTGCTTAAAGCCCTGGAAACGCACCGTGTTGCTGTGATATAAAAAGCACATTCAGATCTTCGGGCACTGTCACACTCATACACTGACTTCTATTGTTATCAGACGAACCAAGAGGTCAGTGATGGGGGAGAAGGGAATAGAAAATTTAGCTAGACTCACAATGAAAATCATGCTATCTCTTTGGCAACAGATACACAGCTGTGCAGCATCGGTGGGATTAGAAAACAATGAGATGAGGCCCTGGCCGCAACATTCAGATGGCATCTGAACTTTTCCAAAGTTCAGGACTGTTTATATCCTTGGCAGGAGGTTCAAGGTCGGCTCTGTCTGACAGTTTCTTCGCCAACAAGATCTGGAAACTTTTAATGGGTCCTAAAAAATAACTTCCAAGTGAAACTTAAAGGTGAGACCAAAGCACTACGGGTTTCTTTAACAAATAATTTTTCCTACTTCCCTAATGCAGGTCCAACTATTTCAACACTGCAGGACCCATGCTGGTAACGTGTGCAGACATATGCACAGAAGGCAAGAAGTCCTCACCTGGAGTACGCTTTTGCTTATGTCATATGGTGTAAGAACTACAGAAACCAACTGAAAGGTGACATTCTTGGGATGATTAGATCAGCCCAGGCACCTCAGACATCTGAGGGGATTTACGGTAAGGTAAAATTTAAGGTAAATTTTTCCCCCTTTTACCTTTAAGGTAAAGGGGGAAAATGGGAGAAGATCTCCGGCTGTGACATTACGTTTTGGTGGAGCAGGAGGCTGGAACTAAGGAGGCTGCCCCATCACCTGCTAATCCCATTTGGCCACACCTGTTGTTTATTGCTCAGGAATCGCTTTTGTTTTTATAAGCAATAGGAACTGGAATCCTGAAATGCGCCATCACTGAAATCACTGGATTACTGGGGCCACTTAAACTAATACTGTATAAATCTGCAGCTCAAAGTAAGTATTAATACCTACTGATTGCAGACCACAGGATTTCTGTAAGTATAGATTAGCTAAAATTTTGTAGTTTATAAGATTTCTTTTTAATTCTTTATTTCTTTTCTTACCCTGTATAGGCTCTATGATGTGTGCACTCCAAGTGACTCTTCAGTTTACAAACAGGAAAGCACTAAGTGCAAATGCTTCCCTTTCACACAGCCCTGCAAAGTTTCCCTCACAAGGCTGCCGAGATGCCAGTGCAGAGACCTGCAGAGACCACCCCGTTGGGTGAAAGGGCAACGTGGTCTCCATGCCAGTATACCTTAATCTGCTGCCTTTCTGTTTAGCCAGCCACCAGGAATGTTTGCTGCTGCCAGCTCTGGTGTTTGTGAAAAGCACATGCATCTACTAGAAGCTGGATGGCTTCCACCAGCCCAGTTCACATGCCATCAGACAGAGGTGACTTTCAGTCACATTACTGGCTGGACTGGACACAAATCAAAGACCCAGAGGTGAATGGCTCTGCTCGCATTACCAGTATTCTGAACTGTTTAGTCTCCTTTATCCCAATTAAGCCTGTTTTGGATTCAAAGAGGCCTCTCGCTAGTCTGCTGCATTTATTTAATGAAATCTATTATTTGCTATATTTCCTGTGACATGTGATGAAGCCGAGACAGAAAAATAGATTTTAAGCATATTTTTATATAATGCCTTTTAGTTATGTCCTTTTATCCCAATAAACAAAATAGTCAGAACTCAACAAGCTAGTTTTCAATCATTCTGTACCATATGTTTTTAAGAATGCAAGTCATTCATATTGGTCAGTTTTAAACAATATCAGTCCCTCTGCTGCCAGAAACCTATTTTTTTAGCTCAGAAACTATAACTGAATGTGCGTAACAATACACTGCAATATGGTAATATTAGAAAAAATAGAAAAAAGAAAAAGAATTAGCTCAGATCATCTAGATAATCTTCAGTTCAGCAGTTACGTTCTGTCCATTTTAATTCACAATACATGGGACATGTGACACACAGAAGACGAACTACTACATTTCAGACAACATCTGGTACTGACTTAGAAGACGCTAAATGGCTTCTGCAGAAATGAGCATAACTCAAGGTGCAGTGTTACCTTAGAACTGAAAGCATCTGAAATTAAAAGGAAAAATAAAAACAAGATCCACTTGCCTTCATCTCCATCATCTCCAAAAGGGTAGAAGAGAGCAACTGCTAAGTTGATGAATACAGCAAGGTTGAAGGAAATGCTCCCCCAGAGAGAGATATGTCTGGAGAACCAAAACAGGGGTGGATTATCTAGAAAGGGCAGAAGAACAGCAGTTAATGAAATGAAAGCAGGTAGGAACTCAATCAGTAATGGCCTCAAGGGAATTAACAAAAATACAGATGCGTGAAGAAAATTGAAGAAAATATGCATAGTTTTAAAATTAACTAAAATAGACAAATATTAAACATAGGATAGTCATAAAACATAGTTTCAAGCAGGGCCTTTAATCCAAATATCCCAATAGAGTATATCACATATGAAAATTTTGCTTCTGCAAAGATTTTAGGACTAGATTTTTTGTGAAGGAGTCTATTTACCTGTCTCTGAAACTGTAGTCTCTGTGCATGGAAACACGAAGTCATGCAAGGAAATAGATTTCAGCACCCTGCATCCCAGTCAACCAGAAGACCCAGAACAGGTCATCCAAGTGACTCATTTGGACCACGTACACTGATGACATTATTCAAAGAACGATGAAATAGGCAAAGTTGCAAAATGGCAGTATTTTCCCAACCTCCATCAAACTAAGTACATTTTGATCTACTTTGGGGAGCAGGTGAAATTTGGTCTGGCTGGGGTTTGGTTTTGTGCGAGCTGATTACTTCCTGCACGATCCTCAGACATCCAAGGTAATCTGCTGATAAACAGGTACTTTGTACTCCTGCTTAAAAGGACTCGGATGAAGCAGGACCTCCATATGTGAACTGCTGTACAAATACACAGGACCAGTCTATCTCCCAAAGAACTTATAACCCAGTTAGAAAAGACTAAGAAGGGAAATAGGGCAAAATGGGGTTAAGATTTTTTGTCCACAGTCACATAAATTATTCAGCAAAAAGGCTAGGAACAGGACCAGAGGGTACTAAGTCCCAGGCAAGCGCTTCATATTATATGACTGCACTACAATATGTTTAAATGAACATTTAAAACAAGATTATATTGCAATGGTGTAAAAAAATTTCTAGCCAGTGAGATTTATTTGGAGACAATATATTCCTATTAATTAGATTTTAAAGTACTGAGAGCCTGCTGCAAATATGCAGGACATATTCTTGACTTGCCTGCACCCAGCTAACTTTATTATAAACAGTAGACTTCTTCGACTGCATATGACTGTCTCAGGCTTTAGTCTAAATAGACTTTAATTGTGATTAGGTAAATATTCAGATTTCATTGTAATATCCTTATGCTGTTGCCTGCTGAGATTTAAGCATTTGTAGCCATCGCAAATGACATGTGTCAATTTAAGCAATGCAGGCTGCATGCTAACAGACACTTGGCTGAAGAATGAACCGAGCCTTCAAGGTGTATTAACTTTTCAAATAAAAACAAAAACGACACATGAAAACTTGTGGGCCATTCCACTGATGAAAGAAATTGAGGAATTTCTGTTCTGAATAAAAATAAACCAGTTTTCTTTGCTTATAGCATTAGGCAAGTCTGGTCTTTGTAAGTGTGGGGTTGGGCTCTTTTATTTGTGTTTCTTAAGCAAAGAACACAGATATGATTTTGTTAATAATTTTTCTACAATATAGCGAGTGTTATTCCGACATAGACTGTTCAGATAGGGAGTTATTCTGGAATCATCTGGTTTTCAACTTCTGCTCTGGTCAGTTTGTCAGTACAGACAAGTTCTCACAGTGCCATCAAGGGAAGCAGATCTGGGCCAATAGGATTCACAATGAAAACTTCTTACTGCCTCTGAAAATTATAGCCTGGGAATTAACATTTATAAAACTGCAACCAACATTCATGTTTCCATCATGTTAAGGATGCATTAAACCATATTGCTTTGACTATCCAAACTCCCTGCTGCTCTGACCATAGATCCTATTCTTCCTTCCTAACCAATAGCACAATGCCGCTGTGAGCTCTTAAACAGCTGACATCTGCCATCCCAGCAGCATCTGCATTTTAGTAGTGACCAAACTGGTCATTCTCGTGTGCTTTTATATATACACATATAAAAAAATAAACCTTTCTTCATTATCCCTCAAGGCTACCGTAGGTGCTTAATTAGTCTGCAGCCTTGATTCGCTGCTCCAAAAGCAAAAGGGCAGAGTTGACAGTGGCTATGCCTCTTCCACTACCACGGGAAATGTATCAGCATGGGCTCACAGACTGGGACACACTGCAGCCTGGTCAAGCAAGGCTGATGTGAACTGGCAGAGAGGAACCAAATCCACGGGAGCCAGGCAGATTTAAAGCAGCTGAGTTTCTGGTGAGAGATGTTTTTAAGTGTCTGACATTTACAAGTTTTTTTATGGTCTTTTAGCAATCTGCAAACCTCAAATATGCAGCTACACATGATTTTGTTAAATATTAGGGGCCTTGGCTTAATTAGGTGCAACTCTATTGAGTTTAGTAGAACTACACCCAGTTCATCCCTCAATTTAGCTTTTGGAGTCCAAAACATCATCTTGAATACATTACTTATATTACTAACTGCTCCGCATTATACCTCCTTTATGGTGGCATGGAAGTGTCTCAGCTGACCTGTACACTGCCAACCTACACTCTCAAGCCCTCAACAGTTTTACCAAATGTTGCACTATTGGAGTGAACAGAGAAAAGTCTATTATTAAAATGAAAGTATCTGAAGGCTTAAAAGAAGGATTTTAGCATAATTAAGCAATTTTTTGAAATTGCAATACTTACTCCTAATTTTCTTTTGCCATTTCATCTCGTTGTACAGATCCTCTGTTTGTTGGAAAAAGTCATTGACTTTGCTCCCTTGTTCATCTCTCTCTGTCGTATTGAATACCCGACTTTTGGATTCCCGAGTGAGGAATTCACAAATATTGGGGACAGGGAAGACAATCTGTTCCATCGTTCTATCATGGCGAACAATCTATAAATAAAATGCACATTTTTTTTTCAGGAACAGTGACTTTCCAACCATTTTATAATATCTTTTCTTGTTCATAGCTCCCTTTTTATCTATAAAATTAATGCATAAATTATTTGAACATTACCATGAAGTTGAAACATTCAATCCTAAAACAAAGTAAAACTGCTTTTCTATTTTCAAAAGCCTACTTGAAAATAAGGTGGCAAATTTATGTCTCGAGCAAAACCTAGGCCCGAACTTCCCCCAAACAGAAAATATGTTCTAATTCAGAATCTTCAATTTTGCAATAGATTGAAATGAATCTCTCCCAGTGAACAGTGCAGAAGTTCAGGGGCTTTCTGCTCAGATTACGAAACTCTTTTCTCACCTTGAGTCTATTTCTATGACGAGATAAGTTGTAAAGGTGATCGTGCAAAAATAGCACCTTGTTACTCAGACAGCATCCATATCTTGTCAGTCTTTATCTTCTTACTTGGCAAAAACCAAGGTTTTTCATTGTTTGTATTTCAGGCACTACCGAGTTATTGGTGAGTGAGCTAGATTTTATTCCATCTCACCACACTCTCATCAAAATTGTTTCCTTATTCTGATCACAGACTCTGCATTACTAAAAATACAGAAATGGGGAGAAAACTCAGCTTGACTCTTAGCCCCATGTTTCTGTACAGCCACCAGTGAAATAAAAAACCCCCACTATTTGACTTTCAAATCAAGCAAATGAGATATACTCTGGTACCGGGAAGCTATATCTGAAATGTCAAACAAGTCTAGGACTTCTTTCAGAGAAAGACCAGTGAATACCCATTTGATAAAGCATCAATGCTGAGTTAAGCTTCAATTTTCCAATCACAGTCCTGTATTAAAGAATCCTCCCTTCTTTCTGATAATTCCTATTTATTATGTGAAAATACTAAAAAAACCCAGCTGTCTTAAGTCTTTTTAGGAGTAACATAGTCAAGTATATTTGCACTGGAGATGAAGGATAATTATGCTTGAGTCTGCCATGGGCATGTGCATTACGTGAAATCTGAGCAGGCAATTTTGAAGTGTCCTAAGTAAATAGCTGTGTCTCAGGCCAGCAGTTGTGCAATGGGACTATCTGACCAGCAGCTAACCTGGTAGGGTGAGTGAAAGAAGCTCACAGCACATCTTCAGTTCTGTCAGGGACTCAAAGAAAGAAGTAAGCTGCATGTGCTGCTCTGCAGAATGACATCTGAAAAGCCTCCCAGAGAACAGAGGCCTCCATATCGGCTCAAGGAACAGGCTTTGCAGTCATGATGTTGTAGGAGATTTCAGAAACTACACCAGAAAGAGGCTATTTGCCACAAAAAAGTAGACCACAGTGCTTTTTTAATGCCTAAATTTACAACCTACTGAGATAACTCAATTGACAGTTGCTAAAAGATACCTCAGGAACACCCAAAGTATTAAAATATGTTAAGAGGAGCACTGAGCTGCCCTCTGGACAACCACAGCCATGGAGCTTCCATCTATCCTGTGGAGGGATAAAGTGATCAGTTTCAGGCAAAAAGGATGGTGGGAAACTGAGAAGGACCCAGCCACAGTCTGTCTTGATGGCAGCCGGGACAATATGGACCTGAGGTGCTTGCATGCAAGCTCAGGTCCAATGCTGATGGAGCCTGGGAGCCCACTGAAGGTAAATTTATTGGCTCAGATTCAGGCTAGGCCTCTGTACAACCATACTGTGAAGTTTTCATTCTCGGCCTATTTTGGACTTGATACAGCATTTCCAAGAGAGCGCCAGATGCCTCTTCTTCCTGCAGTTTCTTGCAGCAGCTGCCTTTGCACCATAGAAATTCTCCTCCTTACAAAGTCACTAAGGACTACAGATACTACAGTTCCTAACTCTGGTCTTGATGCCTATAATCCCACAAAAATTGTAAGAGCATAGAAACTGATGTAAGAGTTAAGAGCCTAAATATCTCTGTGCATCTTGATCTAAATCCAACCCATGGCAGGGATAAAGTTTAAAACACAGAACAGAACTGATGAACCAGACCAAGTCTTGGTCTTTTAAACAAAAGCCATACTGAATGTCTACACCACTTCAAAATCTCTTTGTACTCCAGCCAGACTTTTAATTTGATCAGTTAGCATTACTGGCTTTGAAATTCGTGATTATTTATTTGAGTGATGTACCATACAAGATTATTCTTGACTTCATGACACAGCTACTATCCACAGTCATTATTTCCCTAACAAAACATGTTTGGTAACACACAGGAAAACTACTGTAAAATTATTATTTGGAGCCACTTTTAATATAGGTGCATTCCTTTTTCTTCTACAGCCAAAAACATATTATTCAACTTTCTCTTCCTCATAAATAATCCACACCATTTCAATAAGCTTTGCTGTTCAGAAGCTTAAAAAGAGCTGATACACCATGCACAAGATACAACCTTGTCTTATATTCAATCTTCTAGCGAGCAATTCTTTACCTCTATCTGTGCCGTATGATTGGCGTAATACCTCAAGGCTTCATCTCCTTCATCTGGATCTGACCCTGGCTTCAGCATCTGTTGCAATGTTTTATTGTGACGAGCCAACTAGAAAAAGAAAAAAAAAATCTGATTTATGTCCTGCTGCTATGTTTTCAGCTTTATCATCTCCACTTAACTAACACAAATCCTCCTCTCCCCCACCCCCATATACTTACATTCTCAACCCAGTGGGGCTCTTTCCACAGATAACAACAAAAATGTAATTACGTGAGAACAATAGAAATAATTTAGTCTTTAAAAGTCAGCAGCGAGTCTTCGGCTGAGATTTATGAAAGGCAGCTTAGCCTGCAGCCTTTATGGTTTTTGGAGGGCTTTTGACAAATGTCAAAAAATTAGACCGAATGCTTCTTTTCACTTAAGTTTAGACACTAAATTTGCATACCTCTGACTATGTAATTATTTACAATCAATTTTTCTCTGTGATTTCAAATGGCTAAACTGTTCTTCACCACATTGTAGGTTGGTATTTCACAGGGCTGCCAAGATAATGTCCATAACTATTTTGGAGGCAGCTGGACTGCAGTGGCGGGCAAATACATTCTTAACTGTACAGTATATATACATAGCACATATGTCAATGCAAACATGTATCTCCTACAAACTTTTACAAATTATATACTTTACATGGTTCACAAAATATATCTGTACTTGTTCAACAGTAAATATTTTAAATGCCCAATAGCTGCACAAAGTTTAACACTGAGAACACTTAGGGGGTAGACAGGAGCGGTTGGACGCGATGATCTCGGAAGTCTTTTCCAACCGAGCGATTCTGTGTGATTCTGTGAGAATGTCAGCAAATGCATTCATGATGTCCCTGAGGTCAATAAGAAACATTACAAGACATGAAGAAACACTCCTAAAAATGCAATTCTCCCTGTATCACAGTTGGTGGTTTTCATCCAGAAACTCTGGGGCGTTTCACCTATTTTAAGGTGGGGAAAACTGAGGCAGGAAAGGAAAGGCTATCTCGCAGACATGATCGAGGTCTTAATCACTACACCAATATTACCACAATGGACTAGACACAGACATTAGAAACAAGGCAGGCACAGCACTCAAAACAACCACAGAAATTAGGCTTTGAAGTGATGATCACCACAGGTGGATTAGGATTGCACTACATGAAATAATGCAGAACGGTAACAATTATAAAATAATTGCAAGCCTACAAAAAGAATGTCAGGGATCAAGTCTAAAAGTAACAATGGATCTAAACAGATATTGTAATAATCTAACCAGAAAATGATCTCACTTGTTTATAAGCTTTTTGCATGTCTCACTATCCCCTATTTATCTAAAAAGCGATGAGGTATGGGGTGGGGTGAAGTACATATACATTTTACTTTATTTATTGAAATTCCCTAGAATCTACTGATCAAAATAAGTTTTCTTCTGGATCTTGATACAAACCTATTAATTAAAGATGAACACTAAATGGAATATCCAAAAGCAAGAGAATTCCAGAAAGGAATACTCAGGAAGAATAAATGTACTTTCAACAACTTCCTCACGGACAGAAGTCTGCTTGGCCCTGACAGCAGAGCTCTGAACCAATGTGGCAGACCATCAGCCTTTCATAAAAGGGCCATAAGCAGATATTCAGGGAGAAGTGCAAAAACATGGTGGTCAACTGCAAAGCAACATTCTTCCCATCAATAATAGATTTCTGCCTTAAATAGTTATTTTTTACTCTACCTAGCAAAAGTATGGTTAGTCTCATTACATGTATTAATATCTTACGCAACTTCCACTTACTTTTAAGACTAAAAAGGTTCTTTAGGGCTATCTCACTAGTTCTTCTTCACACAAGCCATATAACCTGACCCAGTCAGTAGTCATTGCAGTATGCCCACAATATCTGCTTAGCAATACAACTTGAATTCATTTCCTAGAGGTCTTTTGCATCCCCCTCAACATGTGCTCTAGCATCATGGAGAAACAAGATGAGCTTTTGGAAACAAGGTAGTTACTGTTTAAAACTTCCCTTTAAAGAGTGTTATTATTTTCGTCTTTCTGCTTTATTGAATGTCCCTCTGCTTCTGTACTTAACAAAGGGCAAGCAAGAGCGACCAATTCACGTTCTCTGTATCATTCATCATTCTGTACACTACTGTCATATCCTCTCTTATTTGTCTCTTCTTTACTTAAAAAAAATTCCTATCCTTCCCATCCCTCCTCAAACAGAAGACTCTGTGACTCAATTATTTTCCTTGTCCATCTCCAAATGCCCTGTACTTGGGCTGCATCTCTTTTTTAAGATATGAAGAAAAGAACTGACTGGACAGAATGCAATCACACCTGCTTGGAGTGATGAATTAGCATATCCAGAAGCAAATATATTCCCCTTTTTATATCTTCTGTAACACAGAGGAATTTTGGCTGTATCTTTACCCTTTTATCTCCAATGTCAACCAACAAGACCTTGAGTTTTCTAATAAATGACAAGTCAAGGAAGTACGGATAGTTCTTCTCATATTATGAGAAATTCTTCACATATTATAAGTTATGCCAGTTTGGAGAAAGAAGCAGGCATAGATTCAGAAATTTCCATTAGTACCACAAAAAACTTTCTGTAAACATACTTGAATTTGTATACAGAATTGAAAATATCATTTTGTAAACCATAGGAAATCTCAAGGTATTGCTTCCTGATATGCTTTTAACTGTCCATAACTTTTGGTATAAAAGTATTTCTTGATAAATATCAGTAACACAAGTTCTCTTACCACATGGACTAGAAGGGAAAACCATCTCAGCCCTCTTGTACTGTAATGGGACTGCCTAGCACAATGTGTTAACAGACTGCTAGTGATATGAGATGTCGCCGAAGCAGTGCGTATTTCATGTGAACAGCAGCTACCTACTTTAAAATTGTATGTATTCAGTGATCTCCATTGTACCTTAGTAGACTGTGCTTTCAGGCAGCGACTGTCTTGTGCTGATGTGTGCACAGATCCTAGCACCACACAGCTGGAGCTTCCTGACCCTAGCAATAGACAAAACAATCTGGAGAACAGGCCAGGATCTCCTGTGCTAACAGCTTGGCTGCCAGCAAAGACACATTGGAAGCAATCAGGGATTGCTGACCAAGCTGGAGGGTCTATGGCAGATTTCAGAAGGGGAACCTACTTAAATGTGTCAGCAGTAGTGCTAGGCAATAAGCACTCATAACTTTATTTCTTACTGCTTCCCTCTCTCTATATATCCACTCACCTTCTGCAGTCTAGACTTTCAGACAATAACCTCCGGGCAAAGGTTCTATCTATTTTCTGCTTGTATTGCTGCTCCCACATGGGATGGATTCCTCTACATTGACACAATAGTAAGTACTGCTAATATTTCTGTATTGTCACAGCTACACTGATGAAAGAATGGTGTGGACAGCAATCTGTGAAAGCTCAGATCTGAAGCAGAGACCCACAGTAAGACACAGAACAGCTTCAGAAATGCTATGTTGTTTGGCAACTACAATGTTTTCCGAAGCTCTGCTTTCATGATCCTTCCTTCACTCTGTAATGAGCTCAAAAGCCCACATGGACAAATGGAACTGTGTCAACAGACTCCTTGACCAGCACAGAGCTTTTCATGAGATCAAAGACATAGCAATGAAAATAACAATGTAGTGACAAACTGTGAACTTAAAATACGGAAAGCTTAGCCAAGCTTATAATACACCCTAGGTGACAGTCTGTGACTGGCGTGTAAAGGCCCTGCAAGCTCTGAATGACATTTTTTCATATTTAACTCCTGTGATGCAGTTAAGTGTTATTTCCAAAGTGCAGCACAAATCTTTTGGGGCAGCAGCAGGACAAGACACTGGATGGGCACAGACAATAGCAACTATAATAAAAAGAACAGCCCCACTTATGTTTGCAAAGCAAAGCTCAAAAATGTATGGCGAGCATAAGTTGTACAAAAAAATAACCATCATTACAGCCTGAATTTGTAAAGAGTCCCCCCCAAAATCACCTCTGAGGAGAAAACTCTCTCAGTCAGTCATTCACTCACCCATCGGCCATGCCAGTGACAGTATTTTAAATGTCAACACCATATTTTACTACTCATCAAGGCATGTAGGGATGAGGAAGCAATAGCATACGATGGAACAATGATTTCCAAAGAGGGGATGTGTAAGGCAATAGCTATATGAATAAAGACCATTTAGCTTTCAGTCAGTTCCTGAGGAAGGACTGTTGTTCATCTTGAAATATTTTTACTTAAAAAATTTGGAAAACACTGTAATAAAGCATCAGTACAAAATATGAAAGATTGAGGACAATGAACGCTGAAGACATTAATAAAGAAACAGTAGAGATAAATGACAGAATAACAAGTAACACTCAGTTTAAACTCCTCACACAACACAATTATAAAATCAGATCTGCTAGTCATCTGGGATTCCATATATGATCAGCAATGTGGAAAACCACAGCAGACGCATCTTTTGCAATTAACAGTATACGGGTTTCCTGCAGGCTTTTTGTTTTGAAATCAAGAGTTCTTTGAGCAAAAATGCAGTTATTTAAATGTTCTCAAAGAAAAAGTGATTTAAAGCTGTGAATTTCATGTCCTCAGCCTGTCAATAACTCGGTGACTTCGGATACCAGGTTGGTTTTCCAAAATACATATGTATGTATGTGTGTGCATGTGGAAAATCTGCTGTGAAAAGAGAAAGTAATTCTCCAGTGTTCATTATCTCTGTAAAACAGACCTCTTCTGCATTTTTACAAGAACATGTCACTCCCTGGTTGTAACTTGTCAATTTTAAGGGTCTCCACTGTAGTCCAGTTCTCATTGAAGGTGTGAGGTTGAACCCAGTACACAGCTGAGATGGTTGTCAAACTCCCGTTGATTTCACCAGGCTTGGCTTCAGGGCCAAAAAAGAACAGAAGTCCAAGAAACACAAGCTAGAAACGGCAGGCTGAAGATCCCCAAATTCTGTGATACCTATTTCACTTTCTAGCATTTTGAGACTGACAAAACTGGTAGTAAAGGTGACTTTTTACGACTATAACGGTATGAAGGGAACTAAATGGGTGAGGCTTAGTGTCCTGTAAGCAACTAGGCTTTTCACTGAAGAATTGGTTCACTGGCAAAGTGTCAAACATGTTAAACAGATTTTCTAGAAAAGGCCAATGGATTATTACTATAAACTCTGGATAACTGGCCAAGAAGCACAAATAAAGACACAAATCGTTTCTATACCTTGAAACACTTTATGTTTACAGTATTACTATTAAGAAGTATTACAAACATCTAAAAAAATAGAAACAAAATTATTTCAAAGAATCATTATCCTTGTCGCCAATTCTCTTGTGTTTCTTCTCACAGTTGTAAGGCTGTTATCTGATGGGGGAGATACTTGGCATACAGGCACACCAGACACAGGAAGGGCATGGGAGCATGCTGGGGAATGGGGCTCATTTTGAGAAAGGAACTGGATGTGTGATGCTCTTACAAGCTATAGCACTGCCCAGTGCCCTCTCTGCCCTTACCCTGTGCCCCAGCTGCAGCTTGCTAGCCAACCCTCTGGTGTGCCAGTCAGCCCTGTCTAGCATGTCAGGGCAGAGAGGGCAGAGTCCTGCAAGTTCATGAACTACAGACCCTGGGGAAAGGGAGGCGAGAATTGTTCGTACAGACCTGATATCCAATGCATGACATCTGGCAGACAGGCTGTAAATTATCTTCACCTCTACCCTGTCAGCAACCAGAGGTACTGCAGGGTGGATGGTCAGCCCAAAGGCCAGTAGTCTTTCACCGGGGAGAAATGGGACAAAATATAACTTGCAGCAACAGCAGAATAATTGTACCTGTTCAGATTAGTTTCACCTTGCTGTGCAAACAGACTGGGGCAGCTGGGGCTCCCTTAGAGTTGCAATCTCATCCTCTTTTTTGCCTTTCAGTCCCTTAGTTCCTAAAGCCAAGCAGTGTGAGATCTGGCAGCACCAAACCCCTCACAACGGGAAACCCCAGTCATCTCACTGAATGCTTCATTTTCTGCTTAAAGAGTAAGAAATTATAAAAAAGCTGCCTGCGGACTGACAAGAAAAACCTCAAGGACCAAGAAACAACAGCAAAGAGAAAGTTAAGGGAGAAGCAAACAGAATAGGTGAGAAACAGAAGAGGACAGGAAATAGCAAATGAGATCCTCTTCCGCAGTGTGCTAGGACCCTACCGCACATCAGCTCCCTGCCCAGGGCAAACGAGAGCACTCCTACTCCATCAGTGAACAAGGGGGGGGGGAGAGAGAGAAAGCAAGCAAGGAAAAAGGAAATGTCATCTTAGCTATAACCGAGCAGAAATTTTTATTCCAACTGGCTGTACTAAGCAGTAATAACAAATCCTCAACTCCCCAGGTTCCAATCAAAGCTGAATGGTGCTTTCTGCAATGCACAGGGCAACTTCCTTTCCAGAAGTCATTACAGTTTTATAGAGCGGCACCTTTGCACTCTACCACAAAGCAATCTGTTAACAAACATTAGGAACAGCAGGGATGGAGCAATGGGAGACTCTCAAATCAAGTATTCATTGATTTCATTTAGATGATTATACTGTACAGAGCCACCAAAAGGGTTTAGAGTTAATCTTCTTCTGATGGCTTGTGGTACACGAGCAGGGCCCTGGGTGGTCCAGACGCTTTGGATTCTGTTGCTGGGTCTTCCATGGCCTCATGTAACCTCTGAGATGCCACCTCTCCTCCTCCCCAGCCTCCACGTGGTGCACACTACAAATTGTGGATAATAGTGATCTGCCTCACAGGGAAGGGAGAAATAAAACACCTCAGCATTATCACATAAGAGAAACCACCACAGTTAAGTGATCTCTATCACTATTATGTTTGCAGCCCTCATAGTAGTTTTATTGCTATTTTTTCTTTTATCCCTGAAGAAAGCCAGCAGAAGACAAAAATGACTTGCTAATATTTCAGTGAGCTTTACTTCTGTTTGTTTTCATTGTAATTTCTTTCACAGGCTTACTTGCAAAAAAATAGTGTATGTGTGGGGAAATTTCAGGTCAGAGAAAACGCATTGCAACAAAACAAAATTAATTTGAGAGGGGTGGGTGTGAAAAATCTCTGCAGGCTACGTCTAAACTGTCATGGGCAGCTCTGTCTACATGAGCCCAACTGGCTCAATGCATACATTGGTCACATTTCTTTTTGGTATAAACTGACCATACCGAGCATAGGATGTAGACAGCAGTATGCAATCCAGTGTCCCTACAGGATGGCACGACTGCACTTGTATAGTGCCTCCTATGATTACTGTAAGCAAAATTTTGGAGTCTACAGGATAGAAGGAAGTAAGGAGATTACCGAAGTGTCAACATGATTACGGGAAGATAACAAAAAAGTTCAATGGAAAAGGAAGAAAAAGAGAGCAATGCTACGGCAACTAGTATTTTTCACAGCGTCACAATGAAGACAATCCCAGCCATATCCAGCTTCTATAAAAGGTAGACGAAACATTGCACCCAAAAATAAGACCTTACTGGCATGCTCATCAACACTGTACAGACCCAGTCTGAGAAAGACCAAAACAAGCAACACACAAGCAAGCACATGTACTCCAAATCCACACAGCATGAGAATTGTTCACCTCTAAAAGCCACCAATACTCTATATACATACAAAATATATAGAAAAACCTGAGCTAAGAGAGCTGTGAATGGCATACCCTTTCCAGGAACTCTCAAAATCCTTTTGCTATCAAGCACTTTACTCTCTAGGTTTCTCTTCTTGTTCAGAACAGTGATTCTTTGCAAAATAGCTATCTATTCCTGTCTAATATGTGGCTTCTGAAGAAAAGGAAGACTAGCTCAAACAAAAGGAGGAACTGCTTATGACTTATTCTAGGGGCAATGTGGTGAGGGGAACCACAGTTTTAAGTCTTAAGTATGGACATAATTCCTTCTGTAAGCCATAAGGCCAGAAGACATTGACTGGCATTCAACCTCCCTTCCTCTGGCACCAAGAGTAGAGCAGAAAGTAACTCACAGGTTGGTACTTCCAGAATGGGCTCATCCTCTTCTCCAGGTCTACCCAAACTACACGGAAACCAGCTCAGTCTCTGACCTGAAGTGAGACTTCACTGTCTTCCTCCTCATGTTTTACCACCCTTAAGTGTCAACTCATACATTTGCAGCATAGTGTCATGGTGTCTGTTGCACATTGTGACTCCTTAAGCTGGATGCAGTTCACCAACCCAACGTATGATATAACCACCAGCTCTGCTACATCCAGGTATGGCTTGGAAGACGGCCACTGTACATACACTGCACTTGTGGAGGCTGGGATAAGCCACCTACTAATCTTCAATAAAGCTCATTCCTCCTAATCTCTGCGGGGGTCTCATGTACATATTCTGTGGCATACAAACTAGGGCAGTTACCAAGTGTGAAGATGAACAGGAACTGAGAGATGTCTCCTTTCAAATAATTAGTGGTGAAATTTTCCAGCTTTCTCAGTCATGCTGTTGAATGTTTGCCTCACCCTCCAATCAGCAAAGCAAAATATCTTTTTAAAAAATAATTTAAGGGCATAGGAACAGAGAGAAGAGAAATTAAAGTGGTGAGTTCCTCTTTCCACTCTGTATTACGGCTACTGTCCTCAGGAGAGCACTTTCTCCTGGCATTTACAAAGCAACAGTTCCTGGTGGGAGAGAGCAAAGGGGGTAAAAACTTCATCTCTCTCTCCTCATCAGACACTAGCAAGTAATGCTGCTTTACCTAACAAACTACCAGCTAAATGGTACTCTGCAGACAGACTTAGAGAAAGAAAAGGATGGAAAGACCAAGTTCATTTAAGGCTACCACAGATCATCATTCATAAAAGAAATACTAAAAACCCTTGCCCATACATAAAGGCAGAGAAACCATTTCTTTAACCTCAGGTTGATTAGATGCTTATCCATGTGCAGGTCTGAAGGTATTTCAGTCCTGTAAAACTCGTGATAGTCATAAGTAACTGATCCCTCCCTCTCAGTGTAGAAAAGCATAATCCACTGTTAAAAAATTTCACAGCTGGACATTTTCAATCAGTAATTTTTTAAAAAGTGCAAAGTGGACCTAATTTTCAGTTTTCTGTGCTGTATTAAATAAATGAAGTAAAGAGGATGACAACTGGGGTAGCTCTGAATCTTAGCATTTCAGATTGTGTCAATTCTGGAAAACTCTATGATGACTGAGATACCTAACTAAATTATGACATCAGAGGAGATGCGAGTTAAAACTGACCAACTGTGAGGAACAGACATATTTTGACATTCTGATTAATGCTCTTTGTTTTTGTTAACCTGTAATTATTTCAGTGACTACTGAACAATTGAGAGGGATAAAAAAGTACGTCTTTGTTAGAGACATCCTCCCCTCTTTTTAATTAAGGTGTAGGATTTCACAATGCAGATATCTGAGGCCCATTAGAACTGCTCTGATAATATTAAGTAAGACCAGACTTCACTTTCATGATATTGCCAAGGTTACCCTTACTTCCCCTCAAAACAAACAAACAAACCAAGTTCCTCCTAGCTTAGAGCACAATGTTTTAGTTGTGCTTTAGATATAAGAAAAAGACCACTTTTGTTCATTTGAAGGTCACCTCAAATGGAAAAGGCCCAGCTCTGTCTCCAGAGCAAGCCTTCACCTACAGCAGACTATTACAAATCAACGCTTTATGTAATTCAGCCTTTTTAGTAAGGGGAGTTGCTGCAATCTGAACCAAGTAAGTAGGTACAATACATACATCTCTGAGCAGACAATATGTATACACTGCAGTTGAGGGCAACTGAAAGGGCAGTCTACTCTGAAGAGCGACTTTGTAAATATGGCACTGTACGGTTCCACTTTTGATTGTCTCTCAATGGCTTCTGGATTGAGTTTACTCAGTTTACAAGAAACAAAATTATTTTCTTTCTACTTAATGTTCCTCGATGCAATATAACTGAAAAGCTTTAAGTCACACCATTCTCCTTTCCCCCCATATATCATCACTCTTAATGAAGATTGTGCATCCCAAATGCAAGCGGGGAGCTCTAGGGTAAGAGTATGGTTTGAAGGCAACAGGTCAAGTTCTCTACTAGTATAAATCTTTATCACTTGACCACTTTCAGTGGAGGTATTCCCATGTAGACCAGTTGAGGATATGACTAAATGAAGATCCCTTCTTAAAGTGGGAAGCTAAGTCACTGCCTTGCTGGTGATCCAGAACCAAAGGAGAACTACAGTCGTTCTCCCCAGCCTGTGTTGCTTCAGATACCTATTAAAAGGTAGTATGTTTATTACTAATACAGGGCTGCAAACAAAGCCTGAGAGCAGAGTGCCATTGTCCCACAGCCAATTTTCAGAGTAAAACCACAGCCTAATGTGAAGATTTCACAATGCAGACATTTGTCAAAGAAAGGATATCTCTTCTGCTGTAACGTTTAAGCCCCAACACCAACATAACATATTTCCCAATGAGAAAAAAATCTTGTAAACCACAAAACACAAGGACACAGGATTACAGAAGTTCATGATAGAAGAGGAAACCCACAAAGCAGAAATATAAAGGCCACCTGTGCACTAGTGAAATGCAGTTACTGCAGCCAAACAGGATATATCCCTCATTAATATTACATATAATAAAATACATGCATATGTATAATTGACGCTTGATCTTACTCTAGAGAAGCAGAACAAGAGAAACGAAAATAAGCTAAGATCCTTGTGGCCAGTCTATAGTAAAAAGCTCTACCCTGAATCCTAGCAGTTCTTAGCAGCCTAAGTCAACAGGACACCAGAGGGAAAACAGAGGTCCCCATGCAGATCCCTACCAAAGCCATGACAGGAATCTGAGGTGAATGCTTCCAAGCAGAAGGGGAGAAAAAGAAAACACCAAAGGACAAGTTGCCAAGGTTTTAACCTGAGACCTAACAACGAAGCACAAGTTGCCAAGGTTTTAACCTGAGACCTAACAGCAGCCACAGACATTTGTTTAATCTTTCAGGCGCTCATTAGTGTCAAGGCCCTGTGGCAGCCTCCATACTGTCTCTCCACACTGCAGCCAGCTGAAGGTAGAGTTATATACCATACTAATGAGCCGCAAGGAGGGTGATGTGCGTCATTGGCTTCTGCTTCAATCTTGGCAATCTAAGTGTAAAAGCCTTGCAACAGCTTCTGATTCTGCTGACATTTAATTAGCCGGTGTCGTTTTGATGCCATAGCCTGTCTCATCAGGATGATAACTACAAAACAACATGTGGAGCATAAAAGTTCTATGAGAAGTTTCAGGTCTGGCAGCTAAGGATATGAGTCCTCTGACAGTCACGGTTCCTGGGACTGGTCCCCATTAGCCCTTTGTTTTGGCACTGCTACCAACAAGAGCTTCTCTGTTAAGGATAGAGAAACAAAAAATAACCACCCCAAAACTGCAAACCTCAGCAAAGCCTTGCAAAAACCAACATCCTTTAGCTCTATAAAAATTCTACCTGTCCTGCAGAAAGGGCACATCCTTATTGCACAGACTCACAGCTATTCATCCTGAAGGACAGGTTTACCCTGAAGGATAGGTTTGATCATCTTCTGGCCACAAAAGGCCTCCTGTTCATTTAAGTATGTATAATATTTTTCTCCATTTGCCATCAGATGTTCAGGAAAACACTTTCCAGTAATACCTACCAATTGCTGTTTGCTCACAGCAGCTGCAGCATTTGAAAACGATGATTGTTACACAAAATGTGACCGATCTATGTTTTCACTCAATATCACCAGTGATTCTGGTACAGTACATCCATTTACACCAGACAAGCTAAGACCTTTTTGTATTTGCATCTTTTTTTCCCACAGTCCTACCTCATACACTAAAGACACAACTTTTTTTTGTTAGAGTGAACCAAGCCATTTTGTTCATGGAACAGAATCAACTTAAAATCTTTGCCAGTAGAACCTAGGCACAACCTGTTGTTTTATAAAGACACTTATGCGACTAATGGGCTACAGTTGTTTTTAAGCAAAGCAGCTACCTGAGGCAGAGGATGGGCAGAAAGAGGTCAGCAAGCTTAAAAATTCACTGAACCAACGCGGTCCCTCCTCTTCTAAAGGATTCTTGTTGGAGCTGAAAGCTGCTTCCCAACTGGATGAGGCTAAACTTATCTTTTAGAGTTAAATGCTCTGGGAACTCACAGTTCCAACAAGGACAGGGAGTTCTCTCTTAGGCAAATGTTACTGGGTCTTAATACCACCACCAAGGGTGAAGGGGAAAAAAGTGTTCTTGCAAGACTTTTCACTTGGCTTCTTTTTATCTCTTTTCCATGGTATCACCATGATGTTATCGCTTCAGCCATTTAATGCCCACTGCATACTACTGAGGTTGTAACTGGTTCTACCTATTCTCTATCGTAAATAGACTTCCAGGTGTTTCTTTGCTGTGCCTTATAGACAGTGACTGTAAATGCACAACATTAAGAAATTGATTTCTGCCTCCTTCACCAACATTTCTTTTTAAACCGTCAAATTTCATCCCAAATTTATTCCTGACCACATTCACGCTTACTTCACACTGTTTTGTCTACCTGGGACAACCCAGCAAATTCAAAAGGTTTTGGATTCTCATACTAAAGGACAAGTTACATGCAGTGATCCTCTCTCATGTTTGGAGGCATACATCTACAGTAATATTTCTTGAGTTCCCCATACATCAGATCATGGAATATCTGCTCCCATCATTTTAAGCAAGGTCTTGCCATGGAATCCTTTTTCTTGAGTTGAATTATATGCAGGTCAAGACAAATGGCTGGGTACAAGAATTCACATTTACTTCATAGTATTTGTTTTAATAAATGTATTTTATTTTATCCACAAACACAAGGGAAAAGAAGGACCAAGGTCTAAGTTTATCTGTCTACATGTTAAAATACAGCTACAGGAAGGAAAGCCAGCAGCTGTCCTAAGCTACACCACCAAAAAAAACTACCCACAAAAAAACTTAAGCCTTAGAATACCTCCCTGACACACATGCACACACTTGTATCTGTTATCTTATGAAAGCTCTTCTTGCCTTGACAATCCATAGTATTAGCAGCACAGGAAAATACACGTTAGCATGATCTCTTTAAAAGACTCTTGGGGTACTAATGTGCTCAGTGATTACGCACTTCTCAACTGTACTACCTGATAAATGCCAATTTTCCTCATTAGTAAAGTAGCTGGGATCGAGTGAGCATAGGAGGAAACTCAGTGTAGCAGTTAAAGCAAAGCCCTGGGGATCAAGCAAGCTGTATTCACTTCCCGTGACAGCTAATGACTTGCTGTCTACACCGGCTTCTGGCTTGGTGTCTTTACCTGTAACTCTGGGTAATACCACCTACTTTAAGAGGGGGGGAAATAAAATTAACAGAAGTTTTGTATCGTTCTAAAATCCTATAAAAAGAAAGATCAATTCTTTAAATATTTCTGAAATTACTATTATTATTGTCATTGATTTGTTCTGCTGTAGTATATCAGAGTCCCAGAATCACGCAGTTTGAGGCACAGCATTGATGTGGAAAACAAAGATGGTCCCAGCCCACTCAAACCTGATGAAAGATCTAGAATGGCCAGCTAAACACACCCAAAGAAACAAAAGGCTTTGTGCTTCTCAGAATGTTACGTATTTGGATAGCTGTTTTTATAAAAACTGCCTTTAGTTTATACTTAATGAATGTATCATATCCAAGTCTCATTATCAAAACAGTCCTATTGCAAATGTCAAAACCAGTAACTTTTAAAAAAAATAGCCTGTAGTGCACCACTACTTCCAAACTATAAATACATGCCATCAATTATTACCATTTTAGTTACCTATCTAGCAAATATTCTTCATGTGTATAGAGTAGTATGCCACATACTGCACAAAGTAAACATGGCAATAAGACATTAGTTTGATAAAGCTTGCCAAGCTTTATAAATAAATCTTGATTCTGCTATTAATAAATTTAATATATTAACAAGGCTGAACTACTTCTTTTGCTCAGTCCATTTAAAATTTGCCTCACAGGAGAAGAATAACTTGTAATGTCCAATTGGTACAGCATGCTTAGTAGTACCTGCAGCAAAAACCTTAAAATTCACAGCAAATCCTGCCCCTTTTCCCTTGGTTTATTTTAAGAACTTATCAATGGAAGAACACTTCCAACTGTGTTAGTCTATCAGAAGATAGCCTGGTTCAAGCTCGTGTTCGTTTATGCTGTATACCTGCATTGATATCAAGCAGTGTTAATTTCTTCTAACCTTATGGGGTGGAGGAAATGACTTTTCATTAAGTCTTAGTGCCACCAGGAAATTATATAAGTAGTTTTGGTACTCCATTGAGATTTAAATACATTTTTAGCTTAACCTCATAAAAAACTCTTCTAATTACTTGGAGATTACAAAGATATTGTGAATTCCAAGACCTACGCTCTCTCTCTAGCAAGGCATTTAAGCATATGCTTAAAACTGAGCATATAAGTAAACATTTTGCTTGTCTGAGAGCCTCAGAACATGCATCATGGAAGTGGTGACACACTACGTCAGTACCTCTATACTCCTGCAACAGCTTTGGGAACCAGATGGAGGAAGTCACAAGGCATTGAAAATTTGAAAATTTTGTTACAGTATTACGATTTGCTTCCCTACTCTCTACCCACTCACATCCTTCCACATCAAGGAAGTGTCTACACACCTCTAAAGGCTGTGAAAGTGCATTCTTGCCATGCTGCAAGCTGACTAGAAGCTATGTAGTTATTTCACATTCTTCTGACCCTCATGAATAAAGTCCTGCTAAGCGTATTACCTTGGGCTTCGTGTTTGATTTAGACAGTTTGCATCAACTTGAAAAACACTGAGAAACACTCCAAAGTATTCTCTGTTAACAGAAGCACATATATACATGCATCGAAACTGTAGGAGTGTGTGGTTATAACCAGTGCCTTATCTTACTTCATAGTAAACGTAAAGGGGTCATGAACCTCACAGGAGTCCTACTAACTCCAGGAAAGCTTTTTTTTAGTTTACAGACTACTGAAATACTTTGTTATAACTAAAAAGTAGCAAGCTCATGCAGTCACCTGAAAAGCCAGAGGATTTCTTTAGCTTTTTATGATTTCGGCTTTTTGGGTAGCTATTTAAAAACTTGATTCTCCCATATTAATGCTTCTGCACATAAGAGGTAAGTATTAAATTTTTTTTGTGCTACTATGTCAAAAGCTTTTGTAATCTCTACAGAGACATCACATCAGGATGAAGTTACTTTGTGGACAGCCTTACTAACTTTGCAAAACAAAGTGTAGCCTGCTTTAACAGGAACTTCTAAAAGGACAGTAATAAAAATACCACACAAATTTCTTGTGACTGAGGCTGGAAAAGAAGCAGTGTAAGAGCAGATGGAAGTATCGATAACACACCACTGCCATTCACCTGAGACTACAGTAAGAAATTAGTAATGTCAAGTTCAAGGCTTGGCTCTGAGCGTGACATTTGAACAAGACAAAGAAAACAGAAACTTTTCCATGGATTTTCAAGAGAATTGTGAATGTTCTCTATCTAGCAATAATAGGCTTATTTTTCCAGGATGTGACCTCAAGCACCAGTTTGTGTCACTCCTCCACAAGCGGCTGTAGAAGAGCTACGTCTGGAAGGAGCCCCTACTCCAAAGCCAGGTTGCAGAGCTGTGGTGAAGCTCAGGATAGTCCCTCATGGATAAGTCAGTTCAGCTTTCTCTCAGTGGTACTCCCTTCTCCTCTCTGCTCATCATACGTCAAATGGGAAAAGTGGGGAGGCGGCAGCATCCAGACAGCCTGGAGTCAGCGCAGGGGAAGCGGCACAGCTACGGCACATGGCAGGCTGGAGGAGGATGAAGAAATAAAGGAAAGGAAAGAAAAAGGGGACAGAGAAACATGTGGAGGAGACGTGATAACTGTCATGACTCGGCACATTAACAGTCAGCCTCTTACCATCATGTCCCAGGCTGCTGTGGCCACACACCTCAGTGTGTGTGATGTACGTGTGTGTGTGTGTGATATACATGTGTCACATGTACTTGCATACGTGTGCTTGCACATGCATTTGGGGTAGGGAGGCTGTAAAGGGGATTTAATAACAGAAATCTCAGCCTTGCTTGTGACATATTTATAACTTTCTATGCACTGTGGGTCAAACGTTTACAAGAATGCCTTCTGCCTTCTGCTTCTGGTAAAATCAACCACAGGAAGGGCAAGGAAGGATGTAGTGGTGGCAAAATGCAGAACCCACCATCATCCTGAAGAGTGCAACGACAAAAACTGAAAGTCTGAGCTCCCCAAAATAAACTGTCTGTGTTTGAGGGCTGTAACAGCAGAAAGAGGAACTCTTGGTCTTTATTCTGCTATCACAGAGGGATCAAAAAGCTGTAACTGGAGCAAGTGGTCACAAGCAAGTGCCAGAAATGGGACTGAAGAGCCACACTGGTTGTAGAAAAAATAAGTCAGATGAACTGTGAAACTGTAAGGAGCACAGTAAAGAAATATTATGTAAATCAAGTCAGCTAAGCCAAGTGAAAGGCCCAGCCACCAAAAAGCCACTCCAACACAGCAAAGTGTAAGAGGGTGTTTGGAGAGCGGAGCCAGCAAAGGAACCTGGCAACAATGGCCTTACTGAGGAGGGACCATGTTCGTATCCTGCCCATCCCAGGGTGAGCAGAAGGGCACACATGGAAAGAGTTTGGGGTCAAAGACCAGCAGGTCTGTGCCAAGAATCATAGCTTTTCATTAGCGGAGGAGAGAGAAAGGCCCCAGATTGCCTGCCCTTCCATTGCCTTGTTTTGATATGGAGCTTGACACGGGTGCAAAGCTATTGTAAGCAGACACATGTACTGTGTCATAGAAATGCAAGGAGAGGAAAACAGCCTTTTTTTTTTTTTTTTTTTTGTAAAAAGATGGGTATTTTTACAGCATACCGAGCCAGTCAAGCCATTTTATTCTACAGAACAGGAAGCAAGCAGCTCAGTAAACTGCTGTAAAAATATCCAGCCTTATGCAATGATAATGCCAAGTATGGATCAGGCATTTGGAACAGCTGTGGCATCATGCACCTCCCCAGCACCCTGAATACGTGCTTAGGGACAGAGCTTAATCTACACCTCAACCAGCTAGTGTACCCTTGGTAGTGGCCTCTTTTGTAAAATGACTCCAGCAGTCACTTCAAATACAGATTTAAGCCTATATTCTACTCCCTAAAACTTATTTTCAGTTGTCACGAACTGTGTTAAGTCACTTAACACAAACTGTAGGCAGAAGACATAAAATTCCAACATTTCAATTTGGCAGGCATTTACATGTACATTATAAGCATTCATACAAGGACCAAACGGTCATACAAGATAAGGAGCTACAGATGTTTTCTAAAAATTCTATAATCTTCAATGGGTATCTTATGTACAGTCCTACATAAAGCACAAGAGTAGAACATGGTCAACCACAACAACATCATCACAAGACTTATTTAAATGTGCTGCAAGCAGAAGAGCATAACTCAGTAACTGTTTTTTTCACTCCTTGCTTGAAAAAAAACATTGCATAATACTAGTGTAATGATAGATTGCTTTATTTTCTTTTTCCATTGAATATTCAATTTCCAACAGCACTTAATACGCATAATGAATGTAGAATACTCCCTATCCGCACCTGTTTATTTCTTCTTACTTAGAGAAAGCATTTTTAAAAAATTTGGCCCTTAAATGAAATACCAAATGCTATTGTTTATGATATAATTAAGAAATCTCTGGTCTTTACTTTTTAATATAAAAAAATCTTTTCAATACTCTTAACATAATTGAAAAAGAAACTATTGTTTATACCAACTGCTCTGAAGAATTAATATCCCATTAAATAAAAACCTTCAGTGTATGTTCTATCTTTACCAGTAGAGAAGCAAAAGTGATCAGAAAAACCTTGAGGGCACTACAACATAATTCGAAAGGAGAAAACAGTAAAAAGGCCCAATTATTCTTACTGGCTAACTAATATATCTAAAATAATAGGAATCTTCTCAATTCAAGTTCACTTGGTATGACAACTGAAGGTACTACTTAAAATACACCAATAATGATAATGTGACTTATGATTTGATTGATATAAATGAGCTGTTAATGTTAAAAGAGGACAAAGCTAAGCGGACACTAACTACTTTGCTCTACATCACTATTTCACACAAATAGAGCCTACCAGAGCCCATAGAGTGCCTACTCATACAGTGAGACTGCTTACGTGTCCTCTTCTTCAGCAACTTTCCAGATAAAATCATGCTGTACACAAACATGCGCCAGAAATCTCAAGAAGGGAAAACACCCCTTTCTGATGAGACAGGCTCTGTGTGGAGTTTAACCACATAACTCTTCCCTGGAAGCAGTCACACAACAAGTAAGACATACCTGATGTGCCAAAATATAGATATTATGGCCAACATCTTTTGGGGAGATGCCATCATCTCCATTTTTGTCCTCATGGTCACATTCGAGACCTTGGTTATATGCATTCTTCATCACATCCACCTGGAACACAAACCCAAGGAAGGAGAGATGAAATAACTGTCATTTTTTGGGAAAAAGCACTGATTGCTGTGTTTGAACATGTTCTCTTTGTTCAGCTCAAGCCTGGATGGGTGCTCTGCAATCCTGCAAGAAGAATGAGCAGTCTGAGAAACACTTTCTGAATAAAGGCAAGCTTGAAGTATTCATGAAGTTTTAAACTGCTACATTTCTCATCAGCAAAACTTCTGCAACCATGAGGAAGGAAGAGGGATGCTGAGCCTTTCTGAACAGGTATTTTCACAAATGCTTTCAAAGACAGATCTACTGATACCACAGGTAGAGTCTTGCAGCACTTACAGTGCAGCCATTACCTCCTTTCCGGCTAGAGTGGGCTGCAGTATCACTCAGCATTCTCCACACAAGTTTAGCAAAAAAACCCCCGACTAAACCAACAAGAACAGGAAAGTACAGACCTGGGCAGCACGCTGGGGTAATGCCAAAATATTCAAAAGCCTCTCGTCACCATGGTGGTGACTCCCCAAAACCATCACGCCACTGGGCTCTGCCCAAGTGCAGGGGCTGATGCCCACAGATCTCTCCACAAAACAGGTTTTTCAGTTACTGCTGTTGCATGGTCAATTGGATTGGAAACAATTTCTCCAGACTTACAACCTATTTAAAACTCCTGGAGACCTACAGAAGTATCACAGGTGTTCCGAAATACAGCAACAATTGCTTGTAACTCTGTTTGTTTATGAGACATATTTATTTAACATACAACATACAAAATATATCTATTATATGTATATACACACATCTGTTAGCACTTTGTTTCACAAAATGCACAAGCTTAATATCCCAGCCCCTGACAAAGTATACTTGAAGACAGTCTACCAGAGGATGATAATTAAGTTAGGAAACAATTACAGAAAAGTGCTTGAAACGGATAAAAATAATGAAGTCATAAAGACCGAAATCATGCATGCTTGATCCTTTTAAAGTACTTTTTGTGAATCAGTACTATCCTGATACATTGTGACACTATATGCTGCCAACACTTTTCAACTTAGATGCAGATCATTTTAAAAATGTTTTAATGACAGATTTTTTTTTCAGCCAGAAGATTTATGAATATTCAAAAGTTTTCTCACCAGTTCCCTTGGTCTCATGTTGAAAAGGATTCTTTCTGCATTCTCACTGTCGTGCCTACTTTCCATAATAGCCAGCAAAAGCTTGGAGGCATTGTTCTAGAGATACAAAACCAAGTTAATGCAAATTTAAGAATCTATTTCATGGATTAACAAGCCTTGCATTTGTTTTAATTGAGATTACGAGGCCCAATTCACTTTTTTTAGCGCATAAGATTTTAAACTACTCACATCTTTTATTTTACTGACATATTTAATAGTGGTTTTCTTCCATTTTAATGCCAGCATACTGTAAGGCTAACTAACCCTGCATGCTATATTGGAAGAAGTATTTTAAATATTGAAAAATACTAATTTAAATATAGAGTCTACAGAGTTCTATACTGTGCACAAAAAATGAAATCTCATTTCCTTTCCTTATTGCCCACCTAGCAATTTTTGCCATGGCTTTCTTCTAAAACAATATGCAACAGAGGTAATTACAAAATGTATTACACGAAAGGTTTCATCATTCAGGCAGGCTTTCTTCCCCTTTGGTTTTTACCAACTCTGACTGGTTACTACTTGAAAGGCTATAAAATAAACTGTTTTCATACGTTTCTGGAATTTTGTTTCACTACCAAATATTACTTGAGGAACGTATAAAGATGTTCTTTGCTTTGTCAACAGGCTGCTTTTCACCGAGACCTCTCTCAAGGTCTAAAAAGCATGAGCTTTAGCAGCAGTAACTCAGTAGTGCCTTAGACTTTGGAGACCTGTCTGACTTCCAATTAAATCAGATGCTGTGAACAGGAGAGGTTTTGGAGATTTGACTACTTTGTGGCAGAGCGAGGTTGCCTTGGTTCACCTGATGCAGCGTCCCCTCATCATCCCATATCTATTACAGACCAAGCTGTGCAAATATTTGGAAGTAGACTGCAGTCCCATGGTACAGGTAGGGGCCAGTAAAACTCTCCACAAAACCTCTTTCTCACCTGCTTATTGCCAGGCATCAGCAAATGAAACTGAATTTTCTCACAGCAAGGGTGTGCCTCAGACAATTAGTATGGACAATTTTGGAGGAAAAGGGTTCAGCTGCTTTGGGGACTGAGACAAAAAAGAAAGATGCCATTTTCTGCACATTCAAACAACTTTTGTTTTAAGCAGCCTTTGTATCACCAGGTTTTAATAAGAGAGCTGAAAATCTGGAGCACTAGAGGCCAAGATAACATAATCATGTGAGTTGTAGTCCCTAGGGAATCCCAGCCAAATTTGTCCAACTCATAAACCTTTATTTTTTTTAATTATGATTTGAATACTATACTGTAGAAACTTGCTGGAATTTCACAGCTAAAAGCCCTTAGAGTTTCTTGGCGGGCACAGAATGACACCAAAATCATGCAAGTTGGATCACAAAATCTCACATTTGAGACTCTCCTTTGGACTGATCTTTCAGCAGTCTCACCCTTTGCTCCAAGCAGGTTGCACAGGGCTGTGTCAAGCTGAGGTTTGAACGTCTCCAACTGGAAGACTGTAGGATCAGAAGTCAGCAGCAGAAGGAAGGAGAAGGTAGAAGGAGGGTGGACGAATAGAATGAGGATTTATACATGACAGGGGAACTAAGACATTCTGAGAGAGAAGATTAGGAGTTGAGTGAGAAGCCAGGAGAGAGAAGACTGAGCTTGTCAACACAAGGATGAGATAAGGACAAAGAACAACAGATGAAAAGACCAGACTGGGACTGGCTAAAGGAGAACAGGACTCCATATGGATTTTTCCATAGCTCCTCTTTCCTTTTGTTCCAGAATCAAACCACCATCATCCATTGAAAAGGTCTAATCAGTTTTCTCCTTCCCCTCTACTCTGCCCTGGTGAGACCACATCTGGAATATTGTGTTCAGTTCTGGGCCCCTCAGTTCAAGGACAGGGAATTGCTTGAAAGAGTCCAGTGCAGAGCCACAAAGATGATCGAGGGAGTGGAGCATCTCCCTTATGAGGAGCAGCTGAGGGAGCTGGGTCTCTTTAGCTTGGAGCAGAGGAGACTGAGGGGTGACCTCATTCATGTTTATAAATTTGTAAAGGGTGAGTGTCAGGAGGAAGGAGGCAAGCTCTTCTCAGTGATAGCCAATGACAGGACAAGGGGCAATGGGAGCAAGCTGGAGCACAGGAGGTTCAACCTGAACATAAGGAAAAACTTTTTTACTGTAAGGGTGACAGAGCACTCACTGGACCAGGCTGCCCAGAGAGGTTGTGGAGTCTCCTTCTCTGGAGACATTCAAAACCTGCCTGGACACGTTCCTGTGTGACCTACTCTGGGTGACCCTGCTCTGGCAGGGGGATTGGACTGGATGATCTTTCGAGGTCCCTTCCAACTCCTAATATTCTGTGATTCTGTGAAACTCTGCACCTTGCAACCTATATTGTAGAAGTTTAACATGCACAGGTGGAGGAAGCAACCTGATTTAGTTGAGGATGTTCCTGCTCACTGCAAGATGTTGGACTAGATGACCTCTAAAGGTCCCTTCCAACCCAAAGCATTCTGTGATTCTGTGAAATTATAGCATTTAAAGACACCTGACAGAGTGCTACTCTGAGGACCTGGATGCCTCTTTTTTTTGCTGCCGTTTTTCCCTAAAATGACCAAATCAGTTTTGGTGGCATGAATATGATCTCAGACTGAGAAGGAGGGAAGGAGGCAAGACAGGCTGTGAGGTAGCTTTAGAAGGAAGGGGAGGAAACAGTGGAGGAAAGCACCAGCCTACTCACTCATGAGTGAGGAGGACTTTGAAGCTGTGCAGACAACCCTGGGGATGGAGGGAAGCCTGCTGCAGCTTCCAGGAAGCGAGGAAAGGTAGAGAGTGGGTAGGATTTTGTGTCATCACAGCCAACTTCTTGCAACTGACTCAGCATAAGTGGCATGTCATAGCCTAGAACTACAGCAGGCAGGCACCTCCTCCAGGGTTTTTTTTTCTCTCTGGTCACTTGCACCAGACACTGAGATGCCCATTTGACTACTTATTCCTACATGCTTTGAGACCCTGGGATGTGATTTCCATTCCCAGATACCAGTGAAGAAAAGAGGTCTATGACTTGGAAAATACAGTATAAAGTTCTTCACAAGACATTAGTACTGTGAAAAATCAGATCCCAGGTGCTACAAACAGAACAGTACTTCTGGCCTTCATTTCTCTTTACTTGGGTTCCCATCTCATCTCCTCATAAGAATTTTGGTAAAAAAAATTCATGCGTGAAGCAACTACATAGAGCAGAGAAGGGTGCTATGAGAAAAGCCCACAAGACACTCATATTAGACTCTCTCTACTCTTAGACGGACGTCATCTCTTCATCCTGCCACTATACTGAGTGGCAGATATTGAGGTCATACAGTGTGCCAGGGCCAAAATACTTGTCAGCAAGGAAGGCCAGGGGGTCATACTCAAAATAACAAGAGGCAGAACAGAACATTGGCCATCTGTGCACAGTCTACACTGCTCACTAAATGATTTGGGAGTTCAGTGGAAAATACAATCCATGAAGATGTAATTAAACACCACATCACAAACTATGTGCAAAACAAGCTAAATTAAGATGGCATGGGAAAATACAATTCTGCATTGCCTTTGCTTTAGTTGGGGGGTATGAATGAGTTCAACATATAATGTTCCCTGAAAACAGTGTCTGAGTGTGTTTGTACGTGTAAGTGTGTGGGCCTATTTACTGTGCATTCTGTATTTTCAATGTAAAGTTTATGTATTTGCAACTTCAGAGTTGCCTATGCACACTGACAGATTGTTAGTGTTAAACATTACCTGGTAAACTCAGAGCTATATTATCTGGATGTACTGCCACTCAAAATAAAACCCAGTAACATCTTAATTTGGATCTAATTCTTTAAATCACATCTGGCCCAGCACTGAGTCCAGTTCTGGGCTCCCCGGTATAAGAAAGAGACATACTTACTGGAATATGTCCAGTAAAAAGCCACAAAGATGATTAAAGGAATAGAGTATTTTTCATATAAAGAGCAGGTGAGAGCTGGGACCATTCAGCTTGAAGAAGGGGGATCTTATCAATGTATATAAATACCTGATGGGAGAGAATGCAGAAAAGGGAGCCAGACTCCTCCTATTAGTGCCCAGTGAGAGGACAAGAGCCAAGGGACATAAATTAAAACACACATGAAATTCCATCTAAACATAGGAAAATACTTTTTTACTGTGAGTGTGATCAAACACTGGAATAAGGTTGCCAAGTCTCCATCTGTGGAGATATTCAACCGGACACAGTCCTGGACAACCTGCTCTAGTTGACCCTGCTTGAGCAGAGGGCTTGGACATCTTGGACAAGATGACCTCAAGATGCCCCTTCAAACCCAAATGACTCTGTGATTCTGTAAAATGAGAATAATTTCCACAGTTTGAACCTTTGGTATCATTCATCTCAATTTTTGCTATTTGAATAAGGCATATATAGATGCCTATTAACAGGGTCAAACTGGTCCTTGCAGCAGTGTCACTAAACTCCATTTTTGGTTATTACACAGAAAACATGTTCTACAAACATTTGCCAGCTTCACGATAATGGCAAATCAAAATGGCACTGCAGTTACTGTACAAGGTCTGAACAGGGACTGAAATTTGGACTTCAAAAGAAATGTCTGCATGTTCAAAGTTAAACGTCTGCTTAAGTGTTTTGCTAGAGGGGGGCCTGAATTACAGTGCCATTCAAAACTGTAATTACAGTTATTAAAATCATGTGTAAAGCACTGTTGATTCAGTGTTTCATTGTACATGATATATAGCTATATTAATTATTTTATTAGACACCCATAATGTTGCCAGTATGATGCAATGCAGCTACCACAAAGTATTTTCTGGTTCTGGGGAGGAAATAGGCCATCTGCAATGTAAAGACTTTATTCAGAAGGCAAGAAAAGGCAACAACCCAAGGCTCCTCCTGGACAAGTTCTACTTTACTTGGCACATGCTACGGCTGCAGAGCTCCCCTCTGCCTGCAATGGCACACAGACCAGAGAAACCTATCCAGCTCTTCAGAGAATACGAAACAAAATTACAAGCTCTCTCACTCTCCACTTTGTCCCCCCACTCAGAGGACACTGAGAAGGGAAATAAAATACAAATTACTGTAACCTTGTTCTCAACCTTATTCAACCTTACAAGTCATCTGCTACATTATTCTTTTTTCACAACAACAAGAGTTGAAACAAGAAAGAGCTGAACAAGAGTTTAGTATAAACAGAGAATGCCTGATTTGTTACATGTCTGTACAGTGTTGCTATTTATCAATCCCATGAGATTTTATGGCCACAATATAGACTCTTCATGCTAGCTATATTGTGTCTGTTTGATAGGTTAAAAAAAAAAAATGCTGAGGGCATACTCCCAAAAGCAACAGTGGGTCAAGAGGCCTCTGGTAGGGGGTCCGATAAGGATTCAGAAACTGAGCTGAATTCATTTGCAACGTTTGTTTTCAAAGGCTTCTGAGTATATTATGCTATGGTAAGATAAAGTAAATGTCAGGTTGCCTAGAGCTCTTGCATAGGTATGCCTTCTATTATTACTCAAATTTAAATAAACAAATTCACATTTACTGTACCTTTAGCTGAAGCACCAAGTCCATGCAGTATTTGCCGAGAGGGTTTATGTCATTCAAGATGAGCGCAATTATGATATCAATCCCATTAGATTCATGGGTGGCTATGCAAGTCTGCAAAAGAAGAGACAGGAGTTGGGGCAGGGGGAGAGGGAGGGGAGGAGGGGGAAAAGGAGGGATACAAGTCAGGTGGAGGGAAAG